>NC_067233.1:5385048-5686834 GCF_019924925.1 Ctenopharyngodon idella
CTGACAGAAACCTATTGTTACTGACTCTTTCAAATAGTTAATTTACATCACCCTTGTCAATGGGATGTGGATTTTCTTTTGTTTGGGGAGGGTATCACTTTTGTTTGTGCGGCATGTAATCAAAAGGGACCTTTGGGACTGTCACGTTGACATGGTTCACATACATTCGTTTTGATACATAGACACTTTAATGAACCACTTGTATACCAGTAGCAAAATATTGCCATATATAGTTAAAAACACTTGAAGTTAAAAATGCATTATCCCAGTTCTAAGAACGTCAGTGTACGTTTCATAGACTGAGAGAACTGAACTTAGGGCTTCAGTTAAAACTCTGGTCACACTTAGATTAGGGTCCAATTCTCACTATTAACTATGACTTTTGCCTCAATAATTAAAAACTCCTAATTATTGCTTGTTAAAGAGGACCTATGCCCCTTTTCACAAGATGTAATATAAGTCTCTGGTATCCCCAGAATGTGTCTATGAAGTTTCAGCTCAAAATACCCCACAGATCATTTATTATAGCATGTCCAATTTGCCCCTATTTGGGTGTGAGAAAAACACGCCGTTATTGTGTGTCCCTTTTTTTAAGGCAAATGAGCTGCTGCTCCCCCACCCCCTCACCAGAAGAGGGCGGAGCTTTTACATCTCGTGCTGTAACCAACAAAACTGGAGAATCTACCTCAGCCAAAATGTCAGAAGCGGTGTTCAGGCTTATATGTTTGAACCAGAGTCGGACACAAATGGAGAGACTCAGGAAAAAGTTACAACTTTTAGACAGGACATTTCTGAATGGTTAGTTGATGAATTTGTGGAGTTGTTGTGGAGTTAACTTTATTTAACTTATTTATTAGCATGTTCTGTCATGCTCATCTATAAATTGCTGTACAGGTGCTCATGTGGGAACTGTAGTAGGATGCCTACAGAGCCAGAGAATATATGCTGGAGATGGAACAAACGCGATTTGGAAACGTTCACAAAATATGAAGTGCAATGCTTGTTTCGGATAGGAAGTTTGAGCACAAACATTTGGTATCGACCCATCTTTCAGAATCAACTTTTGAGCAAATACACAGTTGAACTGACCCTCGTTTCCAAAGCAGTCCAGTCCTGTGTAAAATTATGTGCACAAACGTATAAAACCTTACCTATTTTTTCAGCACATTTCCTTCATAAATGAAATTCATCCACTGTCCTCAGTGGCATGGGGATTGGAGACTCTTATGTTCATTGGTACATCCAAAAACAACATTTGTAATGTTTATGTGGTGCAGACATTATATCAATAGGTGCAATAGCGAGGATATAAACATGGCGGACTATGTGCGGCTCACTCAGGACAGGATCTGTGCTAATAGAGCAGATCGTCACCAGTCATGGACGGGGCTTGTCCCTACTGTGACGTCACACAGCGTATTTTCAGACACTGCTTCTGATTTATGGGGATTATATATAAAAAAGGAGTGGGTGGATTTTTAACATTTATAGGCTGGTTGTTTACACACATGTGGAAACACATCTGTTTTGCATAATAGGTCCCCATTAATTGTTAGTAAGATAGTTGTTAAGTTTAGGTATTGGGTAGGATTAAGGGATATAGAATATGGTCATGCAGAATAAGGCATTAATATGTGTGTTACCAAAACACTTTTTTCTCATTTCAAATTGCTCATCTACCTAATCTACATAGACTTTAACCTAATTCTAGCATTGTATATTCACACTTAGTTAAGGGATCTCAGGCCTGGTTTGGTCTAACTAAAGTTCGTAAGGGTGGAAATAAGGTGAAAAAGAGAGTTTGAGAAGGGGTAATGGAAAACCTTTTATTTAACACATACATTTTTAAAGTGATAGATTTCAACTGCTCCCATCGCCGCAAGTCTGCTTGAAAGCTACTACCTCAATAATGTTTTTTTCCAAGAAATTACTTATTTATTTAGGGAGAAGGTGCAAGAAGCAGTTTCTGAGAGGCCAGGTTGCATTTACATGGCCAAAGGTAAGATACAACCCAAAGTAATGGCTCTGTTAGGGAAATCTTCAAATGCATAAGGCAGAGGCTGTCTAAATAATTATTATATCTCACGGATTCTGCTTTCAAGCTCTCTGAAAATATATATGGCATTAAACATTATACTTTTATAACATCCAGGCTGCACTGTTCACTTTAGTCCCGGGTTTCCCCTCGACTGTGCAATTAGAGAAAAGGGGAATTGTGTTCAAGCCACGAAGTGCCATGAAAGTAGCCATTACCAGACACCACAACTGCTTTATTGAGCGAGATGCTTACCTCGGTGTTGCTGATTATTAAATTTCAATCGTCCCCTACGGTGCATTAAGAAGCTCTCTGAAGCTATCCAACCTCCAGAATGCATCTAGAAACTTTGATCTATGTTCTCGTCCATTTTGACATGTTAACTGTGCCGGTGCTTATCATATTTACATTGTGTGCAGGAACATTTCATTTGGGCTATTTTCTTTCTGAGTGTAAAGTGAGAAAAGCAATTCAGAATAGCTGTTTTAAATGAATGGTCTTGGACTAATATAAGTGTTATTTGAGAATTCAGAAGTGAACAAAGCATGAATTGTCTTTGAACCGGGTCCAGTATGGGGGTTTTGATTGTGATTATGGTTTGTGATAACAAGCATAACTATATTGGCTATACTTTGGATACAGGACAAATGAATGCAATTGTTGCAAGCATCAACTGGAAGAAAACAGCATTTATTTTGTGTGTGTGTGTACACTTTATCGCTCACATTAGAGATTAAGACCTCCAAGGTAATTTGCTTTGATATATTCACCAATGCTTTCAAGACAAGAAATTGATTCGGGCTCTGAAAATGTATCACCTTGCAAATTGCACAACTCTTTGGGCCATATTTATCAAATCAATTCTGTATACAACATCCAGAGCTCCTGCGGAATGTGTCACTTTGGTTCAAATCCATCCTGACACTGTCTGGCCAAATGATCCTAATGTTAGCTTAGCCAGGCATGAAACCAGACATTTTCTGCTCTCACGTATTAATAATCCATTACAGGAAGCTGTCATTATCAAAAACCCAAAAAACAAATACAGTAAGCTTGGTCAATTACCATCACTCTAAAACAACATGCTACAGGGCAGCTAATAACGTCATACATTAGCTGAAGAAAATCATTTAAAATGTCTTGCTGCAATTTCAATATCAGTGCTCTAATTTTAAGAGAAAGGCAGCCCAATCAAGGTTAATATTTAATTATGATGAGTAAATATTAATGTCTGTGGGATGACAGCGCAGTAGAGAAGAAATAATGGGAGAGTGATGGCAGTTTGTAGCACAGCTCTTACTAAGATAAGATCATCGTTAAAACTGAGTAATGCTGCTTTTCATGTTGCCATAGAGAAAGACTTTAAGATTCTCTTCAGGCTCTTGCCAAAATTAGAGCTATGATGAATAGGGAACTATTGATAAGTCATGCATTGGAGCAAAGCTAGATAGTCATTGGATCTTGCATAGAGTATTTTAAGGTTTTAAAGAAATATTACAATCATCAATTCTAACTACAAATTAATGTTTTAAAAAAATAACACAGAAACAATATGAAATAGTCTGCAATATGAACTGGGGGAGGAAATCCCTAGTTACCATATTTTATTCATTTATATTGGGTAAACAGAGGAATAACTTTAGGTAGTGTGTTTGTTACTGTTCAAAAGTTTGGGGTTGGAAAGATTTTGTAATGTTTCTTAAGCTCACTAAGGCATTTATTTGATACAGTTAAAACAGTAATATTGTAAAATATGATTACATTATTTTAATTTAATACAGTGATGGCAAAGCTGTATTCCACCATCATTACTCCAGTCTTTACTGTCACATGATCCTTCAAAAGATATGCTGGTTTGATGCTCAAGAAACATTTCGGATTATTATCAATGTTAAAAACAGTTGTATCAGAAACCATGATACATTATTGTTAAATCGTGCGCACGATTTAGTAAATCGAGGGAACGAAATAGTAAATTGTACGCACGATTTAGTAAATCGAAGGAACAAAAGAGTAAATTGTCTGCACAATTTAGTAAATTGAGGGAACAAAATAGTAAATCTTCAGCACGATTTAGAAAATCGAGGGAACGAAATAGTAAATCCTCCTTGCGTTTTAGTAAGTCGAGGGAACAAAATAGTAAATCGCCTGCACAATTTAGTAAATCGAGGGAACGAATTAGCAAATCGAGGTAATGAATTAGCAAATTGAGGGAACGAAATAGTAAATCATGCGTACGATTTAGCAAATCGAGGGAACGGAAAAGTAAATTGTGCGCACGATTTAGCAAATCGAGGGAATGAAATAGTAAATCGCTCGGACTTTCATTCCCTCGATTTGCTAAATCGAGGAAACGAAACAGTAAATCGTGCACTTGATTTAGTAAATCGAGGGAACGAAATAGTAAATTGAGCTCACGATTTAGTAAATTGAGGGAACGAATTAGTAAATCATGCGCATGATTTAGCAAATCGAGGGAACGAAATAGTAAATCGTCTGTGCGATTTAGTAAATCGAGGGAATGAAATGGTAAATCATGCTCACAATTTAGCAAATCGAGGGAATGAAATAGTAAATCGTACATGCAATTTAGTAAATCGAAGAAACAAAATAGTCAGTCGTGCGCACGATTTAGTAAATCGAGGGAACGAAATAGTAAATCATCTGTGCGATTTAGCAAATCGAGGGAATGAAATAGTAAATTGTCTGTGCGATTTAGTAAATCGAGGGAATGAAATGGAAAATCGTGCTCACGATTTAGCAAATCGAGGGAATGAAATTGTAAATCGTACATGCGATTTAGTAAATCGAGGAAACAAAATAGTCAATCGTGCGCACGATTTAGTAAATCGAGGGAACGAAATAGTAAATCATCTGTGCGATTTAGCAAATCAAGGGAACAAAATAGTAAATCGTCTGTGTGATTTAGTAAATCGAGGGAATTAAATAGTAAATCGTCTGTGCGATTTAGTAGATCGAGGGAACGAAATAGTAAATTGTTTGTGCAATTTAGTAAATCAAGGGAACAAAATAGTAAATCGTGCTCACGATTTAGTAAATTGAGGGAGTGAATTAGTAAATCGTGTGCACGATTTAGCAAATCGAGGGAACGAAATAGTAAATCGTCTGTGCGATTTAGTAAATCGAGGGAACAAAATTGTAAATTGTCTGTGCGATTTAGTAAATCGAGGGAATGAAATAGTAAATTGTCTGTGCAATTTAGTAAATTGAGGGAACAAAATAGTAAATCGTCTGTGCGATTACATAGTAGGTAAAGAAGGATTTTCGTAACGGAAGGTTCACCTTAAATAAACATTTTGTGTTTTGTATGTGCTATATTGGCATTGCTATTGTTTTCTGAAAAAGTGCTTACCCTCTTGGAGATACAGGGCCCCCAGGAATCTTTTGTATGATTCAAACATTAAATGAGCTAGGCCAAATTTATGCAAGCCAGATTGAATACAAATATCAGCAAAATTGCCATGCGAATGTGAATTTCATCGGCGTTGCCCTCAAACCCGTATTTTTCAGTATTTCCCTTTTTTAATCAAAACAAATTACCGCATGAAACTCTCTTTCCGCCGCTTAGGTGTGACATATAAAGTTGGTTAAAGGGAAGTCTCTGGTGAATTTCAAATTGAATGCAATATTCAGTGGAGAACATGCCTTGGAGGAGCCATGTTGTTATCGTAACAAGTCTGTCAGTGGTAGAGGGCTTGTGTGAAGAGATAAAAGGTCTATTGTGTGTGAAAACAACCTTTGTTTAGACTCGGGGATATTCCCTGACTTAACATTCAGCTGTCTACCTTTAAGCTACAACAAATATTGCAACGAGCCGTGAGGAAAAGAGTCGGAGGGATGAATTAATGGAGGCCCGGTATTGTAGCTCGTGTTGTATTTCCACTGACCGTTTCATGTGTGAGAGAGGAGGCAGAGGCTGATTAAATTTGATAGGAGGCAAGCAAGAGGAATGTGTACACAAAGGCAGGCGAGAAAATTATCTGCAGGAGTCTTGTCGGCATAGAGAATTGTGTTGGCCCAAGTGATTCTGCCTATTGTAATCAGAAAAATACAGGGACATCATAGCAGGGGTTTACTCACCCACGGAGGAAAGGAGGGGAGGTTCGAATCCTATTTTGGCCCATTTTCATTTCAATATTTGCATGAAGTCAGAATGACTGTTCTTAAGATCACATTTCTCTGTCAGAGATAGAGAATTCTCCAGTCTCACGCTGTCACTGAACGGGGATTCAAATAAGCTCCTGCTCTCTCTTTGTGCAGATTAGATGTCAGTTAACTTCCACTCCGCCCTTTGTGCTGTACTAAAACCCACGGGGGGCCACTGCTGCGTGATTTACAGGTAATAAAACCAGTCAGAGATGACAGCCAGAGACAGGCTGCTACCACAGACTTGTATCAAATGAGAACAGTCAATACATCTCTGTGATAATATGAATTATTCTCTTTATGTGTCATAAAGGAGCTGCCTTCAGCTATTTAATGCCTGCCAGGCGGGAAATCACGAACTTTGGCATCTGATAGAAAATAGATAATAAAGAGACAAATATGTGCAGGTGGGTCAGTATTTACAGTGTATTTATTCTAAAAAAAAAAAAAAAAAAAGGTGTTGAATAACCAATCAACATTGATTAATTTTCTGTGAAATATTGTCTCTTGCATACTAGAAACATTCTGCTTTTTAGTCACTTTTGTCAGTTAAAATTGCATGAATTTTTGGCAACCCGCAAACAAATGATGCTGATGGATGTCAGTTCACTTCAAATTCACAGAGTCTGTTTCCAGAAGTGTTAGGTAAAATAGAGGTAGGAAGCAAGAATTTGAATAAAATTATGGATTTGAAAGCTGCATAGATGTTTCACTGTCTAGGACAGAATAAAAATAGTGTCTGATGGAGCAGTTAAAAGGAGTTGATTTATTTAGAAAAGTTCTTCCCAATCCCAGACTCTATTTCTTCTGAGAAATTCAGTCTTTGAACATTTGACTGGTTATCTCTAAAACTCATTAGACATGATGGTGCCTTTGGGTCACTGTGATTTTGCCAAGAAAGACGTTCCTGGATCAACATATTTTATTGATCCTGGAACAAATTCCTGTCTGAAAATTTAGTCCTAACCATATGCCTATCCCTAAATCTAACCCTACCCATAAGTTATCCCTAAAATCAGAGGGAAATGATAGAAGAACCTAAACCTGGTTGTAAGTCTAAACTTGACATAAACTGTAAACTTGTCCCTCAGATCTGATTGGTTGATTGGAATGTTGTTCCAGGATCAAAAAAAGATATTGGACAGGAACATATCGTACTTGGATGCCTGTGTGAAACCTTTATGAGAAGCGTTCATATACAAAATAAAAAAATGATGCTTGTTTTTACCTTTTGGACACATCCACAGGTGAAGTTCATTACATTAATAATGGCCAATGGACACAACCATAGAAAGATTACATTTATTTATTTATTTACTTAAGTGTACTCTTTATTTAAAAGAAATGGCACTTGGAATATTTACTCATTCAGTTTGTCTAATGCAAAAACAATCCCTTAAAAAGTCTCTTAAAAATAAAAATGGGTCAAGAAATTCTTATCCACTGCACATGAATGTCCAAAGAAATAGCTGATCCATAATTTACAATGACACCATGATGAATTACTCAAGAATCCTCCTAAAGCTTTTATTTATAGTAACAGCATCAATTTTATTTGTTTAATATCACCTCTAAACATCGGACAGTGCTTTGTGACCTGCCAGATAATGTTGCTCAACAAATTCAGCTCTGATCTTGAACAGCCGTAGCAGTGTAACTAGCATAATATATTGCATCTAAAGTGGCATGAATGCATTGAGTACGAAGATCCACTTAACAACTGGCATCATCAAATTTTCCACTTCTGCATTCTTGCCAGACGATTAAACCAGGATCCTGTGGTGCCCTTCAAGCCGGTATCAAAATGCGTGGCTATTTCGTGGGCGCACATCTTGGGCTTTAATTGCGTATAACATGTCAGATCTTTCAGGAGCTGAGTTTGCATAATTACATTATTATTCTATATACTTACATGACCTTCAAGTATATGACTACTAACAGGGAGGGCCAGGACCGCCTAATCAAAGTCAACTTGAGTTTAGAGGAAATGCAAGCTAACCAGTGCTGTATAAAATGGCTTGACAGCTGACCGTTTATCATGCAAACTAATGCAATTATATTCCTCTTGTCTATACATTTAATAGATCTTGTTTAAGATATAAAGAATTTGTATTATATAAAAGCAGAGCTTTTTTATCCAGTCTGTATTATATTGTGCACAAATGCATAGACTCTGCCTTATTCTGTAGGTTTTCTATTTGTGATATTTCTGAATTTTGCAAATGCAATATTTGAAGCAGTAGCACATTGAATGTTCAGATTGGTGTGAATGCAAGCAGCCGGGTTCATACAATGCATGCATACATAAACAAATAGCACCATCTTCTGAATATTGAAAACAGTTGCATCTCTGGTTCACAGTGGGACCTCCCATTGAAATGCCAATGTATTTTGAGTCACAACGAACCACCCTAATATGTGAAACAGAAAGACTTGCTTTATTTGCAGTCTTTAAAACAGTATTAGTATAAATCAGCCTATGATTTGAATGATGTTTTGATTCTTGAGAGCAAGGGTCATTTAAGATGAGTCATTTTCACAGGACTAAGCCTCACATCTCTTCTCAAATACAGATAAAATGTTCATGTTAGTTCACAGTGCATTCACTAATGTTAATAGATGCTAATTTTAATTAAAACATGTCTTGGTACATGTTTAGATTGTCGTCACCTACTGTAAGATTAATTAATGTTGTAGAAGTACAGCATTTAGAAATTAAGGTTTACTAATGTAGTTAATTAACGCTAACAAATGAAACCTTGTAAAGTGTTACCAAAAGTTTTATTTTATGACAGTCAAAGTATTGCTTTGTTATTGAAGCTTGTTTCCGCCTCTTAATAAAAAATAAAAAAGCTAATTGCGACTTTTTATTTCACAATTCTGACTTTTTTTTCTCAGAATTGCGTGACATAAACTCGCAATTGCGAGAAATAAAGTCAGAATTACTTGATTTAAAGTCGCAATTGTGAGTTATAAAGTCAGAATTGTGTGAAATAAAGTCGCAATTCTGACTTTTTTTCTCAGAATTTTGAGTTTATATCTCGCAATTCTGACTTTATAACATGCAATTGCGAGTTTGTCACGCAATTCTGAGAAAAAAGTGTGACTATATCATGCAATTCTGACTTTATAACATGCAATTGTGAGTTATAAAGTCAGAATTATGAGTTATAAACTTGAAATTCTGAGAAAAAAGTCAGAATTGCGAGATGTAAACCTGCATTTGCGACTAAAAAGTCAGAATTTGTGAAAAGTCAGAATTTCAAGTTTATACTGTATCTTGCAATTCAGACTTTATTTCTCGCAATTGCGAGTTTATATCTTGCAATTCTGAGAAAAGTCAGAATTGCAGGATATAAACTCGCAATTGTGAGAAAAAAGTCAGAATTGCGAGGAAAAATTCAGAAGTTACTCGCAATTGCGAGTTTACATACCAAAATTCGGAGTTTATAACTCCCAATTCTAACTTTATTTTTCACAATTGTGAGTTTATATCCCGCAATTCTGAGTTTATAACTCAAAATTCTGACTTTATTTCTCACAATGGTTAGTTTATATCTCGCAATTCTGATATTATAACTCGCAATTGCGAGTTTGTTTCACAATTCTGAGAAAAGAAGTCAGAATTGTGAGATGTAAACTCGCAATTTTGAGAAAAAGTCAGAATTATGAGATAAAAAGCAGTTATCTTTTTTATTTTTTATACAGTGGCAGAAACAAGCTTCTATCAAGCTTTCTATCAAACTAATGTTTAATCTGGTGTATTTTTTTGTTTCCTTGGGCTGTTTTACCAACACAAACATATTATAAAATATTGACAGTTTGCAGGGAGTGTCGACAGATAAGAAAAATTTCTTTTTAATTGACTTGAAGACCCTATGAATGTTAGGCTGTGGTTATTTAGCTCTTTCTGTGGCAACAGCTGATAGTATCTGTGTTTCTCTTTTAATCAAAAGTGCCATGGGCGAGTCATGATGGGCTGACACACTTGAGCTGTCAAAATCTTTCTACCTCGGTGTCATTCTGGTGTTTGTGGCACTTCTGTTGGGAGGGGCAATGTAGGGACGTAACCCGTTTCGGCTTCCTCCTTCTCCCTCCCCTCAATCCAAGGGGATGAAACGCATGTTGTTTCTGATAAACCACTGTGATCAATCTTACGGATGCACAGCGAATCAGTGGAGCGAGAGCCTTTGAAAATCAAGCCTTGTCCCAGTTGTGCCAGCCAATGATTATGTGGTCAGTGATGCCAAAGGCGAGACAGAACATCAAGGCATTGGAAGCTGTAGTCTGTCAGTTCTCTGTACTAATTAAACCTAAACAAGAAGCTCAGTGAAATAGTAGCAATAAAGCAGAGATCCCACCCATGATTAGTAAAATGTTTTATTTAAAGAGATACAGAGTACAGTTCACTACAAATTAAAATCCTTTCTCATTTCTTTGTTTCTTCTGTGGAACACAAAAGGAGATACTTTGAAGAATGTACTTGTTGCTCTTTTCTTTACAATTACAGTAACGGTAACAAAAGCACAACGCAACATGACATGATAAATCCACGACCGTAAACTGATGCCTCATTCTATTTATGAAGTACTCAAAATACTTCTCATAGGAAGGACAGATGGATTTGCAATGGTCGCTTTGTCACGTCCAGTGTAAACAGCTTCTAGCTGATGCGGCGCGAGGTGACGCATCAATGGTCATGTCTGGTGTAGACACAAATGTGTTGCTCATTGTTAGCTAATGCATTAACTAATGTTAACCCTATTAACGTTGACCTTATTGTAAAGTATACCATTATTCACTTCCACTCCAGTGAGCTGTTAACTGCTGCGACTCGATCAATGAGTCAGTGAGTTGAACTTGAGAATCACATCAGTTGATTCATGAACAAATCATTCGGACAATTACTTAATTAAACTAAATTATCTGATGTACTAAAAGCAATAATAAGATTTCTGTGCATTATCACAGATTGACTTTGAAAATACCGATGGTGTCCTTATTCAAGCCAAAGAATTTCCTCATGAAAGCTGAGATGATTTACTCTTGTATTTCAACAGTAGCATGTCATTCTGCTCATAAAAGTCATTTGCAACCCACAGATTATTTGCTGTGAGGCGGACCTTTTCTATTCACCGTTCACAAGGCACTGTTGTGCCTCTTGGTTTCCACTCACTCATTCCCAGCAATAAAATATCAGTCAAATACTTTTCCACTTGAATGGACTAATTTCAGGTCCTTGAATGACTTTTCGTTGAGCTCCATTAATTTTTACTGCGGACAACCTCAAGGAGTTTCTTGCATACGGCTGCTGTAGTGGCAGAGAAATCCACAGATATGGAGCATGTTTGAGAGAAACTTGTCTTTCAGATGTGGAAGCTCAGCCTAGACGTGATCCCACTGGAGTGTTTTTTTTTTTTTTTTTTTCCTTCTTTTCATCCTAAAACTCATAAAAGTTGCTAATGGCGATGAAGACTGTATGTTGGTAATTATTGATTGCCTTTATTCACTCTTATGTATCACCAATGTCAAGGGCAGAATGGTAAACTTTAAAGTTCTTTTCAGGTCAATATTCGCTTGAATTGGAAAAAAAAAAAAAAAAAAAAAAAAAAAAAGAGTGCCAAGTACTTTATTTTTTGTTCTATGAGATTTCTAAAGACACACACAACAATATAGCAAGATGTTTATTTATATGTATGTCAATATGGCAAAGGGGTGCCGCCTTAATGTTTTAAAATGTTTAAAAATCAAGTCCACATCTGACTTTTAATATGTCAGTCAGAAAATCCCTTCATATGTGATTGAACTGTTCTTGGCCAGATTTAAAAGGGACCTATTATTCAAAATTCACTTTTATACAGATGTGTGTCCACAGTGTGTGTAAACAACCAGCCTATAATGGTAAAAATCCACCCACTCCTTTTTTTACAATCCCCATAAATCATAAACAGCCTCTCCAAACAAGCGGTCCCGTCCATGACTGGTGACGATTTGCCCTATTACCTTAGCTCCTCCTCTTGGTGAGCTGTACACAGTCCGTATATGTTTATCTCATCGCCAGAGCATTTAACAGCAGCATTCAAGTAAGAAATGTATTCTTATTAAAGCTACTAAAGTTATTTAATCATGGGCAGTGAGTGATTTTCAGTTTTTCTTTTGTTGTTTGATTCATATTAACAGCAGATACTGCAGTAGATATTGTATATTACGCTGCTGTCACTTACACAGATCTAATATATACACATGCGATTTCTTTCCCTGTTTAGTAACAACTGCACACTCACTGAAGCATATAGAATTATTTAATTTACCAACGTTTTGGCTAGTAGCCTTTGTCAAGGTATAGTTTCACAAAAATGGAGAATAGTATAGCCTAAATAGGGATGGTAATTGTACACAGCTGAGAGCAATGAGATCTGAACATCCAATGAGTAACTAATTAGCAATTAGCAATAGGATTCAAACATGAGAAGTAACAACCTCAACAAATTAAACTATACAAGCAAAATATAAAAATGAAATTACAATCCAGCAAATTAATTTTAACACTTGTGTGTTTTTGACATAACCTTGTGTGTATTTGACAGTTTAAGTGCTATAAAACGTGAAAGAGAAATCAGTTTAATACTCTCAGGATGTGCCGTCTAACAGCCAGCTTTCTGTGCACATGCTTTAGATGTGTGCGCTCAGAAAACCACGTATCAGAAGCTTTAAAGGAGCAATGTGTAAAATTTCGGAGTATCTATTGACAGAAATGCAATATAATATACATAACTATGTTTTCAGTGGTGTATAAAGACCTTACATAATGAACTTTTATGTTTTTATTACCTTAGAATGAGCCATTTCTATCCTATACACCGCAGGTCCCCCTTACATGTTGTCGCCATTATGCGGCAATATGTTTCTACAGTAGCCCTAAACGGACAAACTGCTCTACAGAGCACGTTTAGTCACTATGTTGTTGTTCTTCTAAATTGTTTGTGTTTTTAGAGGCAGTTTGCATCGTCACTACGTTGAATACGCACGTAGCAGTAGTAGTCGTCATCTGGTTTATTTGAAGCAGAGACTGTTCTTTGGTATAAGTAAGAAGAAACCTCATTGCTTCACTAGCTACTCTTTGCTGTCTCAGATGACATCTTTGTCTTGTGTCAGCCAGACGGCCACCGTAGCTTCCCTGAAAGGGAGGGGTGAGCACTATTGGTTGCAGTTCGCAACCTCACTGCTAGATGCCACTAAAATTTACACATTGCACTTTTAAAACGCATGCAAATAATTTCATAATGACGAAAAACTGCTGCCAGGAGAGCATGGCCACGATAGAGATGATAATCAAAACCAAACAGATGTGGTGTTAGTTTTTGGCAAGGTATCCGAGGCGCGAGCAGTAAAGGCTCCGCCCTCTTCTGGAAAGTGGGGTGGGGAGCAGCAACTCATCTGCATTTAAAGCTATATGCACAAAAACAGCATGTATTTCCTTCCACTCAAAACAAATAATCTGTGGGGTATTTTGAGCAGAAACTTCACAGACACATTCTGGTTACACCAGAGACTTATATTACATCTTGTAAGAAGGGTAGGTGTCCTTTAATACCGATCAAGACAAAACAGTTTTTAAAATTCAGGTAATCTATACAAAGGATAAGTAATATGTAAAATGTAATTTTATTGCTGTAAATTTATCCAGCTAAGAAAAATGTTCTAAGAATGTTTTGCTAACGTTCCCAATTGGTTATGAAAACATTAAACTAAAACACTGTATAAATAACATTTAAAGAACATTTGAGAACATTATTAAAGACTGTATAACTTTGAACGAACATTCTATTAATGTTACTAGATGAACATTTGTTCATAACTTTGAGAGAACCTTGCCAGAAGTTCTGAGAATGTTCCCTGTACAACGTACTGCAAATGAACATTTGAATTTAATAATGTTTTATGATTTGCAATTTTTTAGACCTCTATTAAAGCATGAAAATTCAATTCAAAACCCATTTTCTTCCATAATCAGACATTTCAGAGTAAAACAAAATATTCAACAAGAAAAAAAAAGTACTGTAGAATGGCACTTGAATGTACAATGGATAATTAACAGTTGGTATTCGATTGATAAAAGATGAGACTTTTTTTTTTAATTATTTTTTTTTTTTTTACTAGGAATGAAATGGGTGAATCATTCACAATAGGACCAGCAAGCCTGCATTAATGGATGGAAATGTTTAATATTGCGCAATAAGGGAATCAAAAAAACAAAATTATTATCATAGAACGAAGAATGTTTACAGTCTAAATCATGAATCACTGTTTTACATCTACAGCATTCCTGATCACCCAGATGGCAAATTCAAAAAACTGTTATATTAATTTATTTATTTATGTTTCAAAAATAGCAAATGAGTACATGTGTTCATGTCAGCTTGTCTTCAGCTGTCCACCAGTCACAGGCTAGTTTTTCTGTCAGTTGATTTGCCCTGCTCATGGGATGCTACCGGTCAGTGTGATGTCAAGGGAGGCTCTTTTACCAGCATGGTGACAAACCACACACTTAACAGTCGAAGTAAGAGTGGTTGGTGTGACAAGGGTGGCAAATTGCCTTTCAACAACCCGGAGACGTCACCAGGGCTTGCTCAGTAAGATAGAATTGTCATGTTTTCCGCCAGGTCCCAGTTCAAAAGATTTCCCGCTCAGGTCATTGGTCAATTGATTAGATAATGTTAATTAACACTGGACTATTAGAGCTCTGAGCTGTTCGGGATGTTACTTGATAAAGTCATGCTAGCTGCTTTAATTATAGCCATCTACCATAAAATCAATACGAGCGGCTTGGCAGCGCTAATGTTCGGCTGTATTGATTTGAAATAACAATAAATTGAGGCCTGATTACTGGTTGAGATTAATGAATGACGTTGTTATATTCTTCATTTAAGCAAGGAGATTCCTCCACTTTTGTCACATGTGCATTAGTTGAAATACTGTCAATGTACTTGTGGGCACTACATTAAACACACACATTTTACTTCACTTGATTGATAAGGTTACGCTTGCACTTGAAAATCATGAATTTACTATTTTTATAGACCTGTCAAAAGCTGAATGATTTAATGTTGAGTGTTATTTATTTAGTTAGTTATACTCCTAATAGGAAGCCTTTAAAAGTTTGGTCACACTTTAGATTAGGGTCCAATTCTCACTTAACTAACTATTAACTGCAACCTTTGGCTTGCTTATTAATAGTTAGTAAGGTAGTTTAGGTATTGGGTAGGATTACGGGATGTAGAATATGGTCATGCAGAATAAGGCATTAATATGTGCTTTATAAGTACTAATAACAGACAATATTCTAGTAATATGCACAATAAGCAACTAAATAAATTGTGAGAATTGGACTCTAAACTGTCTTTCCAAAAATTCATAGGCCTGATGGATTATTAACTAAAAGGAGATTTTTAACAGAAATTACATTGGTGAAATGGTATGTATTGGATTGGATTAGTCTTGAATTCAGTGCTGGACATACATTTTAACAATGTACGTAAACTCACTAAAGAAATGTTGAACAAAACACAGACAAGGTGAACCAATATCTTCTTCTATACATGCATTACACTATCTATTGACATTATTTATTTGTATTACTGGACTCTTTAAGCTACAAATGAATCATCATGGTTTATTCAGATGAACTGACCTTCACTTAACATCTATAGAACAGCCACATTGTTACTTTCTTTCAATGGCATTCTGAATTTGAGGCCAGCTGAGCCAGCCTTGCCGGTAGCATCAATTAATTCAATGCATCAGATTCACTCCCTGAAATCCATTTAAGTTTCAGATCTTTAGTTAAGGGAATATTGACTCAAGAGTAGATATTTTGTTGAACTTTCTCAATAAGTGACCTTCTGAATTACTTTCTGCCTTTTTTTCCTTGTACAATAACTTAGCTAGTGAAAGTGTTAGAAGCAAAGATAAAGAATGGGTGGATTCGAATTAAAACTTTAACAATGTTGTACTGCATATGGTCACATCCGTTAAAGGGACAGTTCACTTGAAAATAATATTTAGTCACCATCATGTCGTTCCAAACCTGTATGATGCCCTTGATGGCCTTTTGCATACAACATAAATGGGTAGGGTTTCTCATTCACTTTAATTGTTTGGAAAAGAGCAGCTTGGACATTCTGCTAAACATCTCATTTTGTGTTCTACGCAAGATAGAAGTCATACAGGTTTGGAGCGACACGAGGGTGAGTAAATGATGACAGAACTGTTGTATTTTTTGGTGAACTAACTATCCCTTTAACCAGACTTGCCATTGATATACACAGCCATTTGTTTCTCCATACCAAAAAGACAAGAACCAGAATGAGACAAACGTCGAGAATGTAACCTGAATATTTGATTTAAACCTGTTCCTGATAGGCGCCTGCACTGGTTGTAAATCCAATGATTAAATTACAAAGCACACTGGGCACTAATTGAAGTTTTATATGTACACAGTATCAATATTGATTTCAGATAGCAGATGTATTAATAGGAGGAAACCATCTCTAAAACAGAGGACTGTCGCCAGGTCCGGCAATCTGATATTGTGCCCGATGCAAAGGAGTGTAAAACATAGTATCTTGGCAAGGAGAGAATGTTACTCGAGCAGACAAAAAAATCAATTTAGCGGAGACAACGCGGAACCCAGCTCCTTTATTTACATCTCAATTACTTTTTCATTTCGCCACTGGGGGCTCGGGGGCCGCGGTGTGACAGAGAGGGCTGAGCCTTGTGCTGCTCACTTGGGGAGAGGGGATGGCATTTTCTAGCCTTACTTTTTGTAAAAGATGAATTTGTTGGCTTTAATTTGTCAGGGAAAATGAAAGAGTGAGCTTTCTGGTTTAATCGTTCCTTTCCCAGAGGAAAGATTAGGGGGGTTCACAATTTCAAAGGCAGATTCAAAGGCACTTCCAAACGGGTGGCATGTGCTTACAGGATGTAGTTGCCACACCACACTGTTCAGGCAGAAATTATGAAATCCAGTTAATAATATGACTTATTGTCTACATCCCACTCTACTTCACTTTCAATTGGTGTTTCAATGTTAGCAAAGCTTATAAAACATTATCTTGTGATAAAAACATCTTTTTCCAGCTGCGTTTTCACAGATGAGTGGAAATTTTAGGTAAAGTGTTAAATCAATCGCTTAATTTTAGATTATGCGTCATGTATATTCTCTGTTTCCTACACATTAAATGTAATGACAGATTTAATGCGAAGAGGCTGCTGTTAAAGCGTAAAATCATGCGTAGGCTTCAGTTAAACATTAATATTGATCATTAGAGACAGATTTAAATGCACATTTAATTATCTGCATATATCATAAATCCAACCAGCAATGCCTTTTTTTGCTCTTTGAGCTAAATGCTTTTTAAATAGGTGCTGTTAGGCTCCATTAACATATCAGGACAATTGCAATCCAATCTGAAATTATTTGCCTTTTTCAAAAAGACAAAATCGAAAGATTTGTGGTTCAGCCACAGATGCTTCAATGTAATGTCATAGTGCAGAGGAACTGATGGATCTCATATTTCATGTGTTCTTCATCTATACTGTATGTCTCTCTTGCAGTATTTTTGCATCAAACATCTTTCTATTCATGGCTGTGCAGTAGGTTTTTTCCCTAATATGGGAGACCGTTTCGTGAAGTCTGTCCTCCAAACTAAAATTTAAATAACATACATGAGTCAATGATATACAGGTGCTGGTCATATAATTAGAATATCATGAAAAAGTTCATTTTTTTATTGTAATTTATTTTAAAAAATGAAACTTTCATATATTCTAGATTCCCTACATGTAAAGTAAAACATTTCAAAAGTTTTCTTTTTAAAATTTGTTGATTAGAGCGTACAGCTAATGAAAGTCCAAAATCCAGTATCTCAAAATATTAGAATATTTACATTTGAGTTTCATTAAATGACCATCCCTACAGTATAAATTCCGGGTATCTTTTGTTTTTTGAAACCACACTAATGGGGAAGATTGCTGAATTGGCAATGGTCCAGGAGACAATCATTGACACCCTCCACAAAGAGAGTAAGTCACAGAAGGTCATTACTGAATGGGGTGGCTGTTTACAGAGTGAAATATCAAAGCATATTAAATGCAAAGTTGACTGGAAGGAAGAAATTGGGTAGGCAAAGGTGCACAAGCAACAGGGATGACCGCAAGCTTGAGAATACTGTCAAGTAAAGCCGATTCAAACACTTGGGAGAGCTTCACAATGAGTAGAATGAAGCCGGAGTCAGCGCATCAAGAGTCACCACACTCAGACATCTTCAGGAAAAGGACTACCAAGCCACTTCTGAACCAGAGACAACGTCAGAAGCATCTTACCTGGGCTAAGGAGAAAAAGAACTGGACAGTGAACAGTGGTCGAAAGTCCTCTTTTCAGATAAAAGTAAATTTTGCATTTCATGTTGAAATCATGGTCCCCGAGTCTGAAGGAAGACTGGAGAGGCACAGAATCCAAGCTGCTTGAAGTCTAGTGTGAAGTTTCTGAAGTCAGTAATGATTTGGGGGGGCCGTGACGTCTGCTGGTGTTGGTCCATTGTGTTTTATCAAGTGTAAAGTCAATGCAGCCATCTTCCAGGAGATTTTGGAGCACTTTATGCTTCCATCTGCTGACAAGCTTTATGGAGATGCTGATTTCCTTTTCCAGCAGGACTTTAGCATCTGCCCACAGTGCAAAAACTACTTCCAAGTGGTTTGCTGACCATGATATTACTGTGTTTTATTGGCCAGCCAACATGCCTGACCTGAATCTATGGGATATTTTCAAAAGAAAGATGAGAAACAGTCGATCCAACAATATACAGATGATCTGAAGGCTCAATAGTGCCTCAGCAGTGCCACAGGCTGATCACTTCCATGCCACACTTCACTGATGCAGTAATTTGTGCTAGGAGCAAGTCATTTGCTGTAATATGTGCTGCCGACCAAGTATTGAGTGCACAAATGAACATACTTTAAAGAACTTGAACTTTTCTGTTTAGCAAATCCATTTTTTGATTGATCTTAGGAAATATTCTAATATTTTGAGATACTGGATTTTGGACTTTCATGAGCTGTACGCTCTAATCATCAAAATTTAAAAAAAAAACTTTTGAAATGTTTTACTTTACATGTAGGGAATCTAGAATATATGAAAGTTTCATTTTTAAAAATAATTTATAATAAAAAAATGAACTTTTTGATGATATTCTAATTATATGACCAGCACCTGTATATAATTAATATATCATATAATTAAGGTACATTTTAGGACAATCACGGCTGGGGAATGTTGTCACCTGTCAAATTTTAATATTATAAATTCTTCAATTCTTGACCAAAACAATGGTTTTCTATTTTTGGTTTGATGATAAAAATACTTTATGATGTCACAAATAATTATGGTCCATTTAATCATATCAATTTCTATCACTTTATAAGCAGTCCAGTTCATTCCCATCAGAGGTTTTGTAAAGCTTGTCTGAATTGTTAAGCAAGGTATGTGAAATTTAAAATGAGCTGAAAAGCCGTTTAACTGCAGTTTCCATTGTGACAACTTACCCCATTAGGGGCCCTATCATACACCTGGTGCAGTGTTTTTTGCTAGTTTCAGTGTGACACAGTTATCATTTTCATGTCCAGCACCCAAGCTGTTTAAATAGCAAATGCATTCGCACCCATCTGTTCGTCCATGGGCGTGCTGGTCTGAAAACGAGGTGTTTAGGTGCATTGTTGGCGTGTTGCTATTTTGAGGCAACTGAAAATGACTGTGCCATTGACCAACTGAAACTTGGTCTAAAGTCAATGTCGCAGTATTTTTTTGTAATTTAAAGGGCGTGTTAATATGCACCTATAGGCGGGTGCACAACGTGTGTACACTCTGCTTGTTACACACACACGGATACGCAGCAGCACACAAACATGCCAAATATTAAAAACAAAAGGGTTACAATGTAAAAGATTAATATTGTGTGTACATAAAGATAAAAATGCTACATGTCATAATGGATAGTCATTGCATGTATCAGAATTACCTATGTGTAGTAATGATGAATGAAATTGGCTAATTATTTAGCCAATCGTGGCATGAAAGGTGTCTATATTCCACCATGTAAATAGTGAATCCTCCATGGTGCAAGCACACCTGGCTTTTAAAGGGAATTGGAGATGAGACTCTGATTGGTTTATTAGACATTACGCCCCAAAACACACCCATGACTCATTAAGAGACTAGGTTCAACCCTTTTGGACCATGCGCCTGGCGCGCCAACCTTTTTTCCATCGTTAAACTAGCAAAAGTGGATTCGGACATGCCCTAAGTGCACCTGCGCCATGTGCTTCAGACCATGCGTTTAGATCATTAAATAGGGCCCCAAGTGTGACAATATGCCCTGCTACTGGGGCATGTTGTCACAAAAGGTCAATATGTGGAGCTTTCAAAACATAAACCTACTGTGAAAAATATTCATTGACATAAGCAGTGTGACAAGCCCTGGTATACATGAAAACAGTTGAAACAGTAAATAAAAAACTGACTCGAAATGCATCAGCACTGTTAAGCTAAACACATCTTCTCTAACAATGAATAATATCATAGTGTTTATTGACTTGTTCTGTATTTAAATGACATCGGTGCCTGTTATGGATCGCTTTTTGTCTCCCACAAACAAAAGGTTTAAAAAATCATTTTGATATTCAGTGCGAAAAAGCCCCCTGTTTGCTAACGTTACACAACACATTATTCAGCAGCACAAAATCAGCTCTAAAGTCGCCTGTTACCTGAGCGGAGCGCTGGTGGTCCTCTATCACTATGCAACAGTAAACTTTGATGCACATGAAAAATGCGCCTCTTAACAAGCATAGCATCGCTTGCAAACAGACAGCAAGAAAACATCAAGGAGAGTTCTATGAAAGCGTATGATTCTCAACTTGTGGCAAAACTGGTTCCACACAGCATGAAACCGAGCTTAAAGGCAAACATGATGAGACACGGTTGGAATCCATCATAGGGACACGCAAATAGAGTTCAGCTCTCACGCTCGCATACATATGTACACTTGTGCTTGCACACACAAACACCCACTCTAAATGAGCTTGCCTCAGGGTCCCTACGTGACACCCTGAACTTCTATTTGCATCCATTGCCAGCTTTGAAATGTATAATGTTCAGGTCACAACAAGGAGAGTAAATCTATCTTAACCATTCCAGGACGTAGCGTTGATGGATGACCCGGAGTCTGCAAAGTGTACCGGCCCTCTGACAGCAGGCGATTAATAAACAGATTGTGCAATGCTTTCCTTTGTGTGCCATGGTGAAGTGGCACCTCTGTGTTCCATCCGTGCCGTTGATAATAAATACTCATAAGCCTAATGATGCCTGATTACTGCAGCAATCTTTGCCTCATTAAGCTGATTAGCTGCAATGCTGTAACGAAGAGTATGTCTGTTTAATAACATTCAGCGAGGTAGACACCTTGCAGAGAGGGGAAATAAATAAATGCACCTTTAACCTTATAAAGCCATCCCGCTGTCTCTCTTAACATGCAAATAATTAAAAAATAAAAAATCACGGCGTGTTGCTCTGGTGATTGCTTGTAATGCTCCCACGTTAGACACTGAAATGTTCAAGCTCTCCTTTGATATCAAGGACGTTCAATCACACAACCGGGTGCCTTCATGTCTGTTGATCCGGTAACGTTTTCTTTTTTTTTATAAATTTATGACCCCTGTGCTAGAAAAATGTCCTTCAATGTCAAACGGGCCTTGTGTGTCTTCAAACAAATCAAGGGAGCAGGCAAAGTCGCTGACCCCAATAATTTAGCACACTGCTTTGGACATTTCAAGACACGGGGAAAACGCACCGACTGACCAAACAGAGCCCAGCCTCCCTTGCTTTATTACAGGTTTCTGACCCACATTGGAGCCTGCTGCTAAGGGGGAGCATGAAGCTCGCAGGGGTTATACCAATGACACCACCGTCTCCATTTGAAACAAAACACGCTTCAAAGACATTGACTGAATGTTTGTCCCGGAGGAGAATAGGTGCACTTGGCAATACCTGCGAGTGAATAACGAATTCACCTTTGTGAATGACTGCTGGAGCCATGTATATGAATATTTGCATTTTCTAACCTGCAAACATAATTATTTCAAATTAATTCTCTTTTCAAAGAAAGCTGAACATAAATGAATAAATGCTTTCAACTGCAGGCACCTGGATAAAAAGTATAATGTCTAATTAATATGTATAAAATGTATGGCTATCATACTAAGAAAGGACTCTTTGTGCAAGTGTGTGTGTGTGTTTCCAGAATTTCAGGCCGGTTGTTAAACTCTGCCTCAGGGTTTCCTCTGTGTGCCCCTGAATATGCAATACATATTTAAATAGACCTTGGGTTGTTTTCAAACTGTAATTGTAATTCTAAGTGCATTTTTGGTTATACATCTGTCTGTCTACTCATTTACATTGTTGAAATGCATTTATTTCTTCATTTATTTTGTTCACCTCAGTGGCTTATGTTTAATTTGAACATTGATTCAAATTTAAATTTAATTTAATTTATGCATGTTGATGGTGTATGAGTAAAAGAGAAAGTTCTACTTTGTACTACATTTTTTTTGGTACATTCTAGTGCGTAATAACTCAATTTTAATTACATTAATGTTGAGTACAAAATATATATTTAAAAAAAAAAAAAAGTATGTTCTCTATAATATGAATGAGTAGTATGAATAAAATCCGGACGTGCATCCACCATGTTGTTACTGTGACATGACCTCGGTTCACTGCCATTCATAAATCATCTCCCGTGGCCTCGTGGGATAGTAGTATCCAACAAATGTGCACTTTCAGAATCTTGGCAAGTAGTAGGTCATCAAGGAATATATATAATAAGTTGATATTCAGTAACTTCCATTTTATTTTTGCTCCGCCAAGGAAAATAGTGCCAAACAAAGTCAAATCAGAATCAATAGTCACGTTCCCAAACAACAACACAGTAGTTGTGTTTCATTCTTTAATGAATCAGTGTTTTTGAAAGAATGAGTTGAGTGAATAAATCAGTGATCACTCATAACAACAGCCAATTGTTTGTTCCTGAATGAGTGAGTTGTATGGAAGCTTGTTTCCGCCATGAAATAAAAAGTTAAAAAAAAGGTAATTGCGACTGATTTTTTTCTCTCAGAATTGCAAGATATAAACTCACAATTGTGAGTTATAAAGTCAGAATTGCGAGTTATAAATTCACAATTCCGAGAAAAAAAGTCAGAATTGCAAGATATAAACTATATCACGCAATTCTGACTTTATAAGACGCAATTGCGAGTTTATATCATGCAATTCTGACTTTATAAGAATTGTGAGATATAAAGTCAGAATTGGGTGATAACTTGCAATTGCGAGAAAAAAGTCAGTATTGTGACTTTTTCTCGCAATTGTGACTATATCATGCAATTCTTACTTTATAACTCACAATTATGATTTTATATCATGCAATTCTGACTATAACTCGCATTTGCAAGCTTAAATCTTGCAATTCTGTGAAAAAAAAGTCAGAATTGTGAGATGCAAATTTGCAATTGCGAGGAAAAAAGTCAGAAAAAGTCACAATTACCTTTTTTATTTTTCTATTTAGTGGTGGAAACCAGTTTCCATAGAGTTGGGACAAATCAGTTGAGTGAATGAATTAACGACTCACTCAAAGACACTTACCACCACCAACTGGCGTAACAATGTATCCTGCATAAAGAGTTACTGAAAAATATTCAAATCAGTTCACTTTTAACACTGTGATGAACTTGAATGTCAACACCTGATTCTACCCCTAGTATATCTACTTCTAAGGTTCATCTTGTGGCATATTTTTGCATTGTTTCATTTATTTATCTCTGTAAGGCCCCATTGCCTCATGCAGTGACTTGCATGGTTGTTTGTGGTCTTTTCTTCTTTTTCTTTTTTATATCTAAAGACGCTGTGCTCTCTATTCATTAGAGTTTGGGGATCTACACTGGACATGCATAATAGAAAAAAAAGCCATGAGTGTCAGAGTCGGCATTGATCCAGAGCCCCTTGACTATGTTTCCCAATAGAGGCAGCTCAACTTATTAGAGGAACACGCTGCCTGCCCACTCCAGCTGCAGAAAGAGATTATACAGACAAAGCTGGCCAGCTGTTTCTTGCATGCACTATCAGTGACTAATTGAGACCAGTAAACACAGAGAGAGCCGGACCCCAGTAACACTTCATTTACTGTGTCCAAAATACATGACCAATGGAGAAGGTTAATTGCTGGGTTGGTTTGTGAGAAAGTGAGGCCTGATTAGACATAAATACATATTCAGCACCTCAAAGAGGAATAATTACTGCGACCCCTGGAGAGGCCTCTGGGCCAGATCAGTGGAATTATTTGATTCGTGTAAGCTTAGACGCTCCAAGAGAAATATCTATAGATGAAAGTAGTGTCTCGCATTTGGATATCATTAGAGCCCCATGCTTTTACACATTCAGTCATTTTACAAGCTCAAGTCGAGGAAAAGTTCGTATGAACATCCAGAATGTATGTGAAGGGTCGTTGGTGGGCAATGGCAATATGACAGGGCTTGAAATAAAAAGATACACATTCGAAAAGTCAAAGGCACATTTCATGTTGGTTTTAAGCATCATTCCTTTCAATAAGCCATTGATCCATTGGCAACACTCTGGATCCCTGGAGTTTAGCAAAACAGATCAATGGCTCGACTTGGAGGTTAATGCGATGAGCTTCATTGTTGCTGACCGGCCACACGGCATGCATGTTAAGAGAGCTACCTCTTGGGTATCATACGACTGAGAATATATTCTTGTACTTACATTTATGCATTTAGGAGATGCTTTTATCCAAAGTGACTTACATTGCGTTTAAATAATACATTTTATCTGTTCACACGTTCCCTAGCTGAGCTTGAACCAATGACCTTGGCGTTACTAGTACTATGATTTACTACAGGAACACTGTAGTAAATCATATTTATAATCAATATTTATTTATAAAATGGTTAGTTCCTGTTCCTGATTCTGATAGCTGTGTTTTATTCACGATAAATCATGGCTATGAGTGCTTCACCCAACGGTTCTGTGTATCACTATACAACACCCTTAGCAACCACTCTTAGCAACATAAACTGTATGTTCTCAATTGATATTGTTCATTGAAGCTTACTGTATTATGTAGAAGAGTATTGTGAGAAAGAGATCGATTGAGCGAGTTTATTACCTGCATTTAGATTTAGCAGTTTCCTTCAGGTCAGTCCTATGTTCATAATAAAAAATCTGTTTAAATGTCTGATGTATTATCTTGTCCTTTTAACAGTTAAGGGGTTTTCCCATGACTGACAGCGCTAGTCAAAGCATTTGTCAGTTGCATCTTATTCCGTGTTCACAACAATTCAGTCTTTTCAATGTAAAAGTCTTCGCTACTGACTGACACACTCATAAAGACAGTCTTTGCCGCCATCTAATGGCGTAATAATGTAACTTCTGTTGCTGTTCACGGTCAGGGAGTATTTTTCTGGCGGAAGGAAGGCTTTTAGTAAGAGTTTACTTCATGAAAGTTGCATTGTTACATTTTTTTGGCTTTAATATTTGTATTGTGCGGATATATATATGACCGTACGTTTAATTAAACCATTGAAATATGTGGTAAAATGCTTTATATATATTTTTTAATTGTTTTAAATGCAAGAGAAGAACAAAACAGTAAACTTGGTTTTAAAACAAACTGGCTACAGGTTTTATTTTACTATGCAAAAAAATGTATAGAAAAACAAAAAGCTCAAAGGAAAAAGCATACTGCCTACAACATAATCAGTTATTAATGCTTCGTTGGTTCTGTCTTGTTTTTGCATGTTCTAATTGTTTTGCACGACAGCCTGGCCAAAAATAATTTCCGTACAATTTGTTTTATTGTGTTATCACAACAATTAACTCCAAGCATAACTATGCAATATGCTTACAAAATCTTTAACATTTTTTTGGGTACAGGGTGAAGATGTTTTTGAATTTTCCTAGGCCAGCTGTTACTTTGACTGTATACTACCATTCAAAGAATATTTTAAGAAATTAATGCTTTTATTAATCAAGAATTGATCAAAAATGACAGTAAAACATTTATCATGTTACATAAGATTTCTATTTCAAATAAATGTTGTTCTTTTGACCTTTTAACAAAGAATTCTGAAAAAAATATACAAATATTTTATGGTTTTCGCAAAAATATTAAGCAGCACAACTGTTTTTAACAATAAAAAAATGTTTCTGGAGCAGCAAATCATCATATTAGAATGATTTCTGAAGGATCATGTGACACTGAAGACTGCAGTAATGATGCTGAAAATTCAGATCACAGGAAAAAATTACATTTTAAAATATATTCAAATATAATATAGAAAACAGTTATTTTAAACTGTAATAATATTTCACAATAGTGTCAGTAATATCACTTTTGGAGCTCGAGAGACTTCTTCCAAACACATTCTTACAACCCCCAAACTTTTGAATGGTATATAGTTTTTTTTTTTTTCCTCAAACTTTAGCTGATTCACTCACATCAGATTTCGACCAGTGTTTGAATCCTGTCAGACAATGCACTTCATCTGGTACTGTGTTAACAGGGTTGCCATGGTGATGTTTTGCCTCGCACAGCTGTAGTTACTCTCTGTGCAGACTGACACCTCAGTGCATATCACAGGCCGTCAGATAATCGCCTCTGTCTGTTTCCTGGTCCTGTACCCAAACACCTGTGCTTCGCACGCAGCCCAGATAAACCCCAGCCCCTCTGTATATGACACTGTCACTGGCAGTCAAACTAATCTCCTCTCCGAGTTAAAAGAGAATTTAACTTTGTACCTGCTAGAGCGGTGGTGCAATTTAATGCTCCGTCCGATAACTAATGGGAGAAACTCTTTAAACTTCACAGCTTAGAATAAGCTTGTCAGCTTATCATATTATGCTTGTGAGCTTATAATATTAGCATTAAAATATTCTAAGGATTTCTGAAATAATTTTAAAGGAGAGAACAACCGTTTGACTTTACATGATCGTGAATGAGTGGTTATGAGGCAAGAGGGTGATTTGACAACAATCAGGTTTGTCATTACACTGAAATGTTTAATGTCTCGTGGTTATGCTTTGAATTATTTTGAATATGCAGTATTATAGCACTGTATTCACTCCTCGCACTAAAATCTCTATGCAAACTATGAGCTGTGGAAAATAAATCATGTTCTGAAAAGGTACTAATACTGGCTGTCTAACTTAAATAGTGATGATTATGATATTCACCCTTAGCCAGTGAACAGATACACAAATCCTACAGTCATAATATGCCACTTATGCAGTAGTTTATCATTCCTAACAGATTTGCTATTAGACATGTGTCATGACTGTGATTTTCAAGACGCATCGGCAGTCCAATTGCTCCCAGGCCTAAAGCATCTTCATCATCATTTACTGATCATCTTCATTCAGTCTTTTCCAGAACCCAGCTATTTTACAACAGAGTAAACCATATTATCTTAGGATTAATGATGCAAAAATGTTGGACTGTAAAAGTGCACAGAACATAAAAGACAAAAATAATAAACAATCATTAAAAAGGCCAGAAATTCTGGTTCATGGTTTAACACTCCCTATGCTGTAAATATGTCTAGAACTTAGTGCTCAAATTAGTTATTTGTGGATAACTTCCAGACAAACAATCCCCTTGTATATCCTCTGACTCATTGTGATATCGGCCCTGCCAAACTATATAATAATAACAATAGTAATAATATATGTAGGGGGTCAAAGAAAGTAGTCTACCCATAATATGAAGCTTTACTTGTAAATATGAAAATACATTTCTTGCTCTGAAGGATTTTTAATCGTAATTTTGGCCACCACATAATGGGTCTTTTTAGTGGAATTAAATGCGCTATAAAACCGCGCTCACTCAGGGACATGCATTTATTGCATGGATAAAGAACATGACGTGTTTAAAATGCAATACAGTACACAGTTCAGATGAATGACAACATTTACCCTCTTTAATGCTGTTAAACTGATTGTATGAAGCAAACTGTTTTCTGAAATGCTGAAGCTATCCACAACTTAAAGTATTAGTTCACTTTCAAATGAAAATTACAGCAATCTTTACTCACCCTCAAGCCATCCTAGGTGTATATGACTTTCTTCTTTCTGATGAACACAATCGGAGTTATATTAATACATATCCTGACACATCTAAGCTTTATAATGGCAGTGGGACCAATGAGTATGAGCTGAAGAAAGTGCATCCATCCATCATAAACGTACTCCACACGGCTCCGGGGGGTTAATAAAGGCCTTCTGAAGCGAAGCGATGCATTTGTGTAAGAAAAATATCCATATTTAACAAGTTATAAAGTAAAATATCTAGCTTCCGCCAGACCGCCTTCCGTATCTTTCACTGCCATTACAAAGCTTGGATGCGTCAGGATATTTATTAATATAACTCCTATTGTGTTCATCAGAAAGAAGAAAGTCATATACACCTAGGATGGCTTGAGGGTGAGTAAAGCTTGGGGTAATTTTCATTTGAAAGTGAACTAATCCTTTACCAACAACTTTTTTTCCTTTTTTTGACACAAAATGCTATCAAACATGCTTTTCTCCCAAACAGACACTGAGATCAGTTAACACTTTATATGAAAAGTCAATGATATGTAAAGGCATGAGAAAAGTTTTTGATATTCCAACAATTTAATCCACTTCAGAGTCTTCCATTTTCAAACTGAAGGTAATTAAAACATCTAAAGCTTTTACTTCGCAGTCTTTTGAGAAGAGTTTCACAAAAGAAGTGAATTTGACTTCCAGGTCTGGTGTAGTGAAAGTGTGACATGACAATATGACAATAGGCATATGTTTTTCATTTTAAAAGAACATGTTAAGTGTCAGCTCACCAGCATTAACCATCAAAAGACCATTTTGCAATTTAAGCTGGTCCAAACTGTCAGAGCTGTTCTTTCTTCTTTTTCTTTTCTGTTACTTATCTGCATTAATTTTTACTATTATGTATATTTACTTCTTATTTCTATTAGTCTATTTTCTACTTTTACTGCTAATTAAATAGTAAAATATTTTTTTGTTTTCAATTTCCATATAGTCTATACTAAACTGAAGCAGTTTAAATGTATTTTGAAAGTAAGCACTCTTATATCTCTATAGTAGGAACAGTTTAACATGCCAAAGTGCCGTCAAACACGCTTTTCTCCCAAACAATCCTTGAGATCAGTCAGTAATTAATGATCCTCATGGCAAGAACCAGCATTAAACGAAGTGAACAATTTCAGGACTGACAGAGATTATGAAACAAAAATGATTACGGTCATTGTAATAGAACAATAATATCCTGCATACTAAAGTATTAATGTGCTAGATTAAAATAGGCCCATCCATTAGAGCACTGATTTTTCATTTAATCTTTATGGGAAGGAAATAAGATTCATAATCCTTTGATTTGCTAGGAAATGGGAAGCAGAGGAATATCTTTTAATAACCAGAGTCTCCTTGACAGCCAAGTCATGCAGAGCAGAGAACAGAGCAAAGCAGAGAGCAACCATTGTTACTGCATGGCAAACATTTGCAGAGTGATTTGACAGTAAAGATACAGAGAAACACATAAAACTGCCTATTTGTTTTTGTGAAATTGTAAAAAACTGTTTTTGGGCGTTCTACAAAAAATTGAGCCTCCCTTGTTCAGTGTGCTGTCCTGACATACGGTTTATTTCTCAGTTGTTAATGCCACATAACACAAGATTTTTATTAGATGCTTGACATTTGACCTCAAGTGTACTTCTTTGCATTCAACATACAGTTCACTTTTTATGAATAAATTGAGAAATGTTTTTCCCCCTTAATTGGCCACAAATTAGTACAGACCACACACAATGCCAGTTGGATATTAATATTTTTTTTTTTTTAATTATTTTGATTATTTCCTCCATAAGAATACACAGCTAACTAATTAGCGTATGTTCCAGAAACTAAAAAATGAGGCTTGTCTTTAGCTAAAATAACAAGCTAAATAAATAAAGCCTTAATTTTACTATCTAATTAAAATCCTTTTTCTTTATTACATTAAAGGCACAATATGTAATTTTTTGCCACTAGAGGTCACTTAATTAAAACAAAGATGTGCTCAATGACGCCTTGATTTTGCAGAATCACGGGAGGTGTTGTCTTCATGTCTACAGCCGGTGGAAAATAATCCAATGGGACTCGGGCAGATATCATATTCATGGATAAGCTAAAGTATTAAAGATTTATTAACATTACTGTAATATGAAACAGGGTGTGGCTGAAAACCATCGGAGCGGAACGAGGCCGCTGGAGTGATGGTACTCGCGGTAAATCAAGAAAACAAGATTTAAACAATAAGACTTACTGTGTTGAGCTATTTAACAGTGATTCATTTTCTGTTGATGAATTCATCAAAACAGTTGCTCACCTGTCTAATAAAACACATAATATATTAAAACGTCTTTGGTGTTTCCATGGTTTCTACAAAATAAAACCGGAAATTGAGGGTAACATGGGTATGATGATAGGTGATACACGGACACGTGTCCTGGTTAAAATTGCTTATTTGTCTGGATTTAAACTTTGTTGGAAACATTTGGGATAATGTAAGTACACAAGTCAACAAAATATATAACATTGTTCTAGTGGTTTTTAGATATTTTAATCCAAAAATCTTACATATTGTGCCTTTAATAAATGCCGTCCATGTAGAGCATTACATTTAGAAACATTACAAAAAATAGGCATCTGTTTAAAATATACTTCTCAGTTAGCTTATTTGCATAAGATTACAGTAATGAATGCAAAGCACAAGTGCTGTTGATGTCTCAAGAATATGAATATTGCAAAAAAAAAAAAAAAATACAAAGGAAATGTTTTCCAGAAATATATACAGTATGTGGCTATAATAAAATCATGAATGGCTTAATTTTTAGAGAATACATAGCCTATTTTTCAAGAGCCCTAATTGTGAAATCCTTAAAGGAAAAAAAAAATCGTAATAAATGAGTGTGCATTTTTTATGTCCAGAAATGTGCATGTGCCAGGCTATATAGTCTTTGATTATTTGAAGTGATTTTCACATAGCAGTCACCCACTGTGAACCATCCCAAGATAGTTTCTAGTGTGCCCTGGCATTTCTAAATATTTGAAAGGCGAGGCAGATGTGAAATTGAGAATTGAATGTTTATTTAACGTCTCAGCACTCTATGTACTGGCAGAAATTTCACAGAGAGTGAGAAAGATATCTCATTAAATCAGTGTATGCCAAGTTGGTCCTTGTGGGTGGGTGGGTGGGTGTGTGTGTGCGAGCGAGTGAGAATGCATTCTCATGTGTTTGTGTGTGTGTGTGTGTCGTTCGAATGCTGTGCCCGCAGTAAACACCTATGCACACAACATGAATAATGAAATGTCAACTGTGAGCATTAAAAATCTATTCACTGCATACCTCCATGCTAATAAATTAATTTAGAGGTCCTTTTGCACTTACAAAGTATTAATTAGTGGCCTTGGTACATCTGAAAGCAGTTTTCCCAGAAAAGCATGTTTAAGCTTGAAATTATTTGTAAAGTAAGCTTGATTTAATGAATGATAATTGGATATCTTTCAACATGATTTTTTCCCCCACACATTTTTTTTTTTTTTTTTTTTTTTTTGCAGTTTAGCATTATTCATTACAGTTAAATTGTGCATATTTCTGCATTATTGAAACACCTGTTGGACTATGCGCACTGCATACCTTTGACTGCTAGTTTTTAATGTTCTAATGAACTCTTCTGTTTTCCAGAATTTCACTGTCTTTCTTTCATTTAAATTTCAAGTTCACAATCAGCAGCTAATGCAATTATGTGCCTTCATTCCTGAAATATTCTTGGTTGGGGAAACCAGGTATAATTGTAAAATGGCAAATATTCAGTCTAAGCTATGAAACTTTGGCTCAAACATCTTTGACATATTAGCAGTTAGGGTTAAAACTTGAAAATAAAATGTGTAATTTAACTGAATCAGATACAATTAAAGATGTACACGAAAGCTGATACATAACACATACATAAACATTTTTTTTCAGATTATAACGGACAGGCTTGATGAAAATACATGAAGAAAATACATCTTTTAATATAATAATCTCTAAAGTTGTGTTTTTCATGGAATATGAATATAAAATGTTGAAATAGGTGTCCTGAGAAATAACATTCTTTGTAATAACATTATTTTATTTTATTTCATTTTTTTTTTAATTTAATTTTATTTTATATTCTTTTTTTCTTTTTTTTTAAGCCAATAAGAAACCTATCACAGACATGGTTGGCTGAAATGGCAAGGGTTTTACAGTTTTATTTATTTATTTATTTGACTTTTATTTATTTAAGTGATATTAAAAATATATATATATTTAAGGTAAAATCCAAATGTACTGATTTTGACAGTATTCAGCTTGTCTATATCACTTGTGCAGCCAAATGATTTTAAAAATCACATAAATAAACGGGAGATCATTTGTGTGTATTCAAAGGGTCTCAGTTTATTGTAGCATAAGTTCATATCTATCTGGAATATGCAACTTCTAGTTAGTTAATATTGTGGCAAGATCACAAAGGGGTTAAAAAAAGCAATTAATAAAAGCATAAGGTGATGGATACAAGAAGATTTCCAAGTCATTGAATATCCATTGGAGTACAGTCATATCAATAATTAAGAAAATAAAGCATGGCACAGGTGTAAATCTATGCAGACCTTTCTCAAAAACTCTGTGACAGTGCAAGAAGGAGACTATACTGAGGGATGCCACCGAGAGACAACTTTGAAAGAGTTAAATCTTCAGTGGCTACGACTGGAGAAACTGCACATATACCGCTGCTGTCTGGGTTCTTCACCAGCTACAGCTTTATGGGAGAGTGGCACTGAGACTCCACTGTAAAAACAATGTCAGATGATATCTCGTCTACAGAAGGTATGTGGGAGACCAGCTGGAGGAAGATTCTTCAGGAAACCTGATGAGACCAAAACTGAGCTTTTTGGCCATCTAAATAAATGCCAAACACTCCACATCATCAGAAATACAACATCCACACAGTGAATCATGGAGGTGGATGCTTTTCTGCAGCAGGGCCTGGAAGGCTTGTTAGGGTAAAGGGTAAATGAATGCAGTAAAATACAGTGAATCCTGGAGGAAAACCTGATTTGTGTTTCTGCAAGACAATGACCCCAAGCATAGAGAACGAAGCTAGAATGGCTTAAAAACAACAATTTAAATGTCCTTTGTGGAATGAGAGTCCAGATCTCAATCCAAATGAGAATTTATGGGTGGATCTCCATGTAACCTGACTGAGCTTGAGCAGAGTTGCAAGAAATAATGGGGAAAAATTGCAGCGGCCAACAATAGAGTCTTATCTGCACAGCATAGGTTTTTATCCTTATGATTTATTTTTTATCAAGATTTAAAGTTCATTCAAGGTTTACAGTCTATCAGTTTGTGTGTTTCCAGGGTATTAAACCCATGATCTTTGTATTGTTAAAGCCATTTTCTACCAGTCAAGCTACAGGAGCATCTAATAAACCAGTCCTTCCAGGATTTCGCGGGATTTTTTTCTGAATTTTGCGGCCTAAAATGACTGAATTTGCGGTGGCTTTTCTCAAAATTTGCGACAATATTTACAGCATGTTTTCATGGTTTCACAGAGATCATCGCCCCCAGTGGTGAAACATTGAAATTTCGAAATGTTTCAAAACACTTATGACATAACGAAGCCTCATTTACTGAAATCACGTGACTTTGGCAGTTTGATACGTGCTCCGAACCACTGATTCAAAACAAAAGGTTCATAAAGCTGCGAAGTTTCATGAAGCAGTGTTTTGAAATCGCCCATCACTAGATATTGTTGAATAAAGTTTTTATTTTGTTTTTTTTGGCACACAAAAGTATTCTCGTTGCTTCATACCATTAAGGTTGAACCACTGTAGTCACATGAACTGTTTTAAATATGTCTTTAGTAGCTTTCTGGGCATCTGAAAGTGTTAATTAACTTGCTGTCAATGGACGCCTCACTGAACCATTGGATTTTATCAAAAATATCTTAATTTGTGTTCTGAAGATGAACGAAGGTCTTACGGGTGTAGAATGACATGAGGGTGAGTAATTAATGACAGAAATTTCATTTTGGGGTGAACTAACCCTTTCTAAGGTGGCACTAGCCCCTGATTTTGTAGTGCTGTGAGGACTGACAGAAAAGCACTGAGCTTGAGTTGAGATGCAGATAATATTAACTTTTTTATTATTATTAATAAATATTAAAAATATATACTAGGGTGTGGAAATGGCTAATAAGCCAATAAGTGCTCCTCTGCAGCATCTACTACAGTGGTAATTTTTATTTCTAAATAAGTGTTTGCTTTTCTACATCGTGAAACCTTTAGTTTTACAAATGGGGACAAACTATGAAGTATGAACAAATAATGTTTTGGACATCACATTAAAAAATAGCATTCAAACTGGGCAATATTTAAAGCTTTGAAGTGCTGGAAAAAGTTGTGTGAAGCACTTAAAAGTACTCGAAAACATTAGACCATTTCTGCCACAAGTTATTTCTGTTAGTGTCACAATGTTTCTCATGGTTTCCAGATTACACGTGCGCTGGGAAGAAACCGCTTGAATTCACCACAGAATAACATCGCTGTGAAATCTTGTGAGAAGCGTTTAGGTTAAATTCGTCACAGAATTCTCTGTTAAACCACAGATATCAGATCAAATATCAGATATCATATCAGATCAAACAGTGTCCACAGCGGCACCGTTTGATCTGATATCTTTGGTTTAACAGAGAATTCTGCGACGAATGTGATGCTTCTCACAAGATTTCACAGCGATGAAATAAATTCTGCTGTGAATTCAAGCAGTTTCTTCTCAGCGCACGTGAAATGTTGTTGTGTGATCGAGATGGGCCCGCTGCTCTGAACTCCAGTCGCGACGCGTTGTCTATCATTGGTCCGAGCTGCCTAGGTCAATTGACTTGACTAAATGCATGTTGTGATGACGTCACGGGACGTGTCTAAGCCCAAAATCTGCTGAAAATCTGCGGCAATTAAGAAAAAATGCAAGATCCTCCGATTACTGCGAAGTTTACTTGATTTTGCGATAAATTCAGCGATCGCAGAATCGCGAAATCCTGGAGGGACTGATAAACAGACTTCTTAGGGGGTGAAAATTTAAGCAAACTTACATTACATTGTTTACATAAACTTACATTGTGTTTAATAATTGTAAACTTTTTGAAAAATTGTATGAAGAAAAAAAGAAGTTTTCTGCTTACTGTGTCAAAAGGCTAAGTGAAATCCTCCATGGTTAAATAGGCCTATTCAATATGGTTTAAAAATAAAATGGGATTTGTGTGTGTGTGTGTGTGTGTGTGTGTGTGTGTGTGTGTGTGTGTGTGTGTGTGTGTGTGTGTGTGTGAAATTGATTTATAGACACACAACTGAAACACAGCTGTAACTTAAAATCAACCCTCTCGATTTAATTACTTCCTCTCTAGTGGTGGGGATTTTTATTCATCCAATTGATATAGTTTAGTTTATAGATAGTTTATATCCATTACGTGTAAATAAATAAATAAATAAATAATATTCAGATTCATTTTGATTTGAACTTATTAGTTTGTTCCCTTGATTCAGTAAATGGTGGCCATGTTGCACTAATTCATTCCCTCATTTTGACTGAACTAAAACAAGGGAACAAATTATCACATAGCCACGATTTAGTAAAATTAGGGAACTAATTATTTTATTGTGCGCACGATTTAGTAAAACAAGCAAACAAATTATGATATTGTGCACACAATTTACTTAAATAGAGGGAACGAATTAGTAAAACGTGCTAAAGTATTAGTAAGTCATGGGAATGAATTGTTAATTCATGGACACAATTGACAATTTTTTTTACTGTGGGGTTCTGTAGTTCATTGACCCATTCTGTAGAATTCATTGTTGTGCCAGTAGGTGGCGACAAGTGTGTCTTTTGTGTGTGTGTGTGAATTGTTCAATCAATCAATTCATTCAAAAGAGTCAAACAAAACAGGTATTTTATTACAATCTGTGTACGTATAAGAGACACCAGAAAGAGTCCATATAAGATCCAGATTCACCCAACAAAAGTATATCTGTCATATTTTCCTTCCATTTTGTCACCTGATGAGATATTTTATTCTTTGCTTCTTCAAGTTTCAATGTCTGTAAAATGCTAATCGCTTTTGTTACAGTCTCGTCAGTGAATGAAAAAAGAAAAAAAATGAGTGCATTGAAGTGTTTTGTTCAAAAAGATGTTTTAACTTTTAAAACAACACAAAATTGTATGTAAATTTTGAGGTGAAAATAACTGTAGAATGATTTGATCTATAATGACCCTAAAACTGAAAATGAAGAAGACATTTACTTTATAATATGTCGATTATTACTGAAACTGCCCATTAGTTTGAGAGGAGGTTGAGGATGAATTATACAGTTGCAAGAAAAAGTATGTGAACCACTTGCAGAATCTGTGAAAATGTGAATAATTTTAACAAAATAAGAGAGATCATACAAAATGCATGTTATTTTTTAATTAGTATTGTCCTGATTAAGATATTTTACATAAAAGATGTTTACGTATAATCCATAAGACAAAAAAATAGCTGAATTTATTAAAATGACCCCGTTCAAAAGTTTGTGAACCATTGATTCTTAATACTGTGTGTGGTTACCTGAATGATCTACGACTGTTTGTTTGTTTTGTGATGGTTGTTCAAGAGTCTCTTGTTTGTTCTGAGCAGTTAAACTGAGCTCTGTTCTTCAGAAAAATCCTCCAGGTCCTGCAGATTCTTCAGTTTTCAAGGATTTTTTGCATATATGCTCCAGAAGAAAACACGATGCATTAAGAGCCGAGGGTGAAAACTTTTGAACAGGATGAAGATGTACAAATTTTTCTTATTTCGTTTAAATGTCATTTTTTTTTTCATTTAGTACTGCCCTTCGGAAGCAACAGAAGATACTTACATGTTTCCCAGAAGACAAATAAGTACAATTTACCTTGATCTTCAAATTCTAAAAGTTTTCACCCCCCGGCTCTTAATGCATCGTGTTTCCTTCTGGAGCATCAGTGAATGTTTGAACCTTTTTTAATAGTTGTGTTTGAGTCCCTCAGTTGTCCTCAGTGTGAAAAGATGGATCTCAAAATCATTCAGTCACTGCTGTAAAGGGTTCAAATATGCAAAAAATCCTCGAAAACTGAAGAATCTGCAGGACCTGGAGGATTTTTCTGAAGAACAGAGCTCAGTTTAACTGCTCAGAACAAACAAGAGACTCATGAACAACCATCACAAAACAAAAAAACAGTCGTAGATCATCCAGGTAATGACACACAATGTTAAGAATCAGGGGTTCACAAACTTTTGAATGGGGTAATTTTAATAAATTCAGCTATTTTTTTTGTCTTATGGATTATATGTAAACATCTTTTATGTAAAACATCTTACTCAGGACAGTACTAAATTGCATTTTGTATGATCTCTCTTATTTTGTTAAAATTTTTCACATTTTAACAAATTCTGCAAGTGGTTCACATACTTTTTCTTGCAACTGTATATACACATACTGTCCCTGAAATGGCAATGGAGTTGTGCAGTAAATTATTACCAAAATGTTACATTTATTGAGCATAACAGTTAGCACTACTCTGTGAAACTGATAAAGCAGTCTTCCTCTAAACAATGTGCAGTAGGTGGCCTTATTATAGTTTAGCATTGTTAAATTACTAGAATTCACAAATTATAAGTCCAGTGTACTGCAAAAGCACCAGAAAATCTATGAACTGACTTGCTTTTACCCTATGGAGAGTTATGCAATGACCCGATGGGTACTAATAACATACATAGCTCACTTTGCACAACATTTCTTGCAGATATAATGAGTTTTGCACAATATGGGCAGGATCCGCTCGATCTCTTCTGCCTCAACTGTAATGTTGACCACATTCATCCTGCAAGTTAGGTTTTTTTTCTAATAGCTATTAGTTGACTAAGGTTCCTTGACAAGATTTACGTGGGCAGCATAAAGTTTCCAGCATGACAAGAAAGGATGTATGTGGCTCTACAATGAAACCATGCACCAACTAAAAATATTTAGAAAGATTGTCTCTTTTAATTGCATGTTAGGATTTTATTTTTGTCAGCTGCACAGACAGAAGAGAAATTAAATTAGCTCACACACCATCTGTGTGTGGTTTCTGTCACCTTCTCATACCTTCTCCCCTAACTTGTCCGCCATTCACACTCACTGCTGAGGACTTCATGACCCACTTTTAAAAAAACTCATTCTCCAACGCCCCTGACATTCTCCACCACATGATCACTTCACCCTTTCAGTTGCTAACCTCATTTGAGACTCAGATGAGAACATACTCCAGCTTCTCACCAAATAATGTGCAACCACCCTTTCCGGGTTTATATCTAACCTGGATAATATGTCCTACCAAGTCATCTGGAAAGGCTCACACCCTTCACAGAAGTACCACAGGAATCAGTGCTTGAACTCCTTTTCTTCTCCGTCAGCACCGGATTGCTCAGAACCATCATCCAATCACAGAGCTTCTTTTATCACTACTATGCTGATGACTCTCAACACTACATCTCATTCCCCCTTCTACTTCTGAATCCACAATCTTTGGGTATATTGTTGCATGACCGTTTGTCATCTTGAACTCAGCCAGGACAAGATTGGACTAGCTATATGTAACACCCTCCATTCTGGACTACCAGTATTTACAATACCAGTGGCCCTACTTTTTCTTTATGACACAGATTTTACTTTGAACATCAGTGCAGATAATACATACACCAGTAGGCCTACAGTGTTTGTACAAAAATGAAAAAACATGAGAACATACTCCATATATATATATATATATATATATATATATATATATATATATAATTGTAGTAATCATTGCTTAAGGTCTTCAATTGAAATTAAAAAAATTATATTCACCGAACATATTTAATTGTGCTCGGTCAATCTATCAAGTCGAAGTGTAAATAATTCATAGTGTAAATAATATTTTAAAGAACACTCTATTTGAGTTATCAGATAGACCATAACATTTACTCAAATATCGTGTATAGCATATTGAATCGCCTTTTTAAAAGTTTAAACCAAGGGTGTTTTCACAGTTGGTCTGCTTCAAGGGGTCTGAGTTGTTCCTGTTTTATTTGATAGCTTTTTCTTATATTTGTCACTGTCTGTCTGGGATTTTTATGGATCTGATGGATAAGACAGTGGATCAGACAATCATGACAATAGTTGAGGGTGTAAGAGTGTGAGGGATATGTAATATGAAGTTTTTGTTTTGTTCAGCATTTTTTCAGTCAGTTTGTTTTTTCAAAATAGGAAGGTTGGTACATAAGATGAATGTGAGATTTAGACTGAGAATTTGTATGCAAGTATTAGATGTATCATTTGCTGAAGAAAGCCTTTCATACAGTGGTGGGGACAAAATGCATGTTTCTTCATTATAATTTAGAGTAATCTGTTATCAGAGGTTAAAGTAATGCATATGTTCAGAAGTGTACAGTTCTAAGATGATCCAAATCATGCAGTTAGCTAACATCATCTATTCATTTAGGCAGAAACAATTATCTCATTAAAGCAGTTATTACAAGTTGTGGTCATAATGATAGAGGCCAAGGAATTATCAAAAAGGGGAATAAAGGCATAACTAATAAAGGCATGATTGGTCAACAATGCAAAAATTGTGAATACTTGCCAGTAAAAGAATTATAATAATATTTCCCTCTGTGTAGGCATATTGGAATCGAACCATACTTGCATAGGCTGATTTAGGGGCAAACATTTATATAGTGATTGATATGTTAAAAAATCAAGTTTTTAATGTTGTTTCTGGTTCAAACATATATGGCTGAATTAAAGCAATATTTCCACTTACCGTTGTTTAAGGTTTACCACAGTTGACTGAGTGGTTCAGGTAGTCCGTGCTGGTGTGATTGAGTGGAGGCGGGGACTAATCTGCATATTTATTAATTCACATATACTAAATGAAGCAACAGAGTAGAGTTACATTCAAGCTATTTTAAGGCATGATGAAATTATTTTCATAGGAAATACATTTATTATTGACTGCAGGTAGAAATTAAATGAAAACGTCACTTGATAGAAGAATACTACCCCACCCCACCCCCCTTTTTTGGGTTAATTTTACTCCTGATCTTGATCCTGTGTTTGACTCACTTTTGTGCATACACAACATCAATTTTCATCATATAATTTCCTTAGAATAAGTACCCTTTTTCCCTCAATGTAGAACAGAAGACTGCATCAATATCATGTTTAAGTAGCATAGCGTTTGAAATAGGTTTGGGTATTAGGCATGATGTAAGGCGCCTCTTTTATATTTACTGTACATCAGTGTACTGTTACATAAGAGAGCACACAATAGAACGTTTCTTGTCTCTCTTATTGAGATGCTGGAGTCAGATGTGTATTAAAATTGAATCGACAGACAGGGATTGCAAAAACCAGTGACATTTGAGGAACCTTTGATTTTGTGACAACGTAGTTTGCAGGGCTTTTGACTGCTCCTCAGGGAAGATCCTTTACCAATGCATTGCACTGAGTTCCACAAGCATTTCCACATGCATGTGAGCATTGTTTGATTATGTTGTGGCTATATATCCTGCTGTTAGTGTCTTAAAATGTTCTGTATGATATTATACTCATACTACGTCCTTATTTATAGACCAATTATCCAAATAATGTATAGTCTTACAAAGCTATTATTATCAGAGCATGTTAGCAGAGCGTAGCGAGGAGCGGATCAGTGAACGAGAGGGTAGTGTCTTTTTACCAGCGTTGCCCATAGCATGGTATGTTACAGCACAGTAGGGCTATTGCAAACAGAAACAATTATACTACTACATAGAAATTTCATGTTGCCGCATTATTTGAGCGGACTTTGCTTTTCTGATGAGCATGAGCAGAGCGTTCCTATGGAGCGTGAGCAACTGAGCTCCGCACATGCATAGATCTTGATATTGAGTGGAGCGTCACACTGTGTAGTGATAACGGCTAGAGCGAGAGTGAAACCTGAGTGCTGAACACTGAGGGATGGGGCAGCATACATTTCAGTGCATCCCTAGTATGTATGTATATATGTTACTTTAATCATTAAGATTATATCTATTACTTTAGTCTTCAGTGTCACATGACACTTGTTGCACACTGCAGTAAGCTAGATCGATATTAGAAACGATATTCAAACAATAAGTCTAAATATGTTGAGCTATATAACAATGATTAGTTTTTTGTCTATAAATGTATCCAAACAGTTATTCCCTTGTATAATAAAAGATATAATATATTAAAGCGTATTTGGTGTTTCCATGATTTCTACAAAATAAAGCCGGAATTCGAGGGTAACGTGGGTATGATGTCACTGATAGCCGACGCACGGACACAGTCCATGTCCTGGTTACAATTGCTTATTTATCTGGATTTAAACAGTTTTGGAAACATTTGGGATAATGTAAGTACACAAGTCAACAAAATATATAACACTGTTCTAGTGGTTTTTGGAAATTTCAATCCAAAAATCTTACATATTGTGCCTTTAATGTACCCATAGCAGACCATCTTCACTTGAACCCAGGTTGAGTCTCTCATTGGGGTAAATTGTGACTCAAGGCACCTCTGACTGGTAACAGCTTCTCTTTGGATATCAAAGTGTCTGTTAAGTCAGGTGTGAGGCTCACAGGTGATTAACCACTCATGTGGCAAGTCTGAATATTGGAAGCCGGGCAGAACTAACAATACCGCTGATCTCTGTGGGCCAATTAGTCCTTTAAGTTCTCATGTGAAATGCCTTCATGAAAATATGGAAAATACAAGGCTCTAGCGGAACATCCAGCTCGTGGGACATCTTTCGGACCAGTGCTGCTGGCTCTCATGACAAGCACCTCATATTTTACTCCAGAAAGTTTGAGAATTTACTATAGAATGTTACACTTTATTAGGTATGAAACTTTTTACAATGTATAGCCCTCATTAATTCAACTTTTTGACTTCTGAAATATCTGACGGCTTTTATCCATCCAGGTAATCAGTGAATTCTGAACTTTATCTGACTTTGGCTTTCATAATTTGCTGCATATGTGTGTAAAAATTACTGAAAAACTATGTGTTAATGAGAGCATTTTGTCATTATCTTAATAGTCTTTCTGAGAAGATCGGACACCTGTTCACTTCCTCCCCTGTGACGGGTTCTTAGTGAGTAATAAATTAGTGAGAATGTTTATCTGGCTTGATATGGCCTTGGATTATGTGTATGTGTATTCTTTGCAGAGGGTGAGTGGGCAACTCTGGCGAATTAGCTGGAACACAAGAGAAAAACAAGTGGAGCGTGTAAACTCACTGGCAGCACTCATGAAAGGGACAGTTCTTTTCTTCCAGTGCTATTGTGCTGGAATGCTTTTGTGAAATGGAGAATCTCATCACAGAACACTGTGGGCCGAATGTAGGAGTTGGCCTCGGCTGGCTTGTATTTATCTAAAACACGGTTATATGATTCACTCAATTTGATTTCTACTGTATCGGGTACTTGTGCATCAGAGGAATTATGAATTAGGCTGAATTTACCAGCGAAACACATTCTTTCCCAAAAAAGACGATTATGCATCTAATAAAGATAATTACGTCCTGAAAAGTAAGATGATGTGTAAACAGTAATCAAAATTCATTTAGAAACTGCATGGTTTGCAGTATTATAAGAGGTTCAGAATGAGTAATGTCTTCTGTTTGTAAAGCCTTCTATGTATATCTGTTAAATATGTTGCCTAGCAATACAACCTCTCTATTATGTTGGTGGAACAATTTTAAAGGTGACCTATTATGCCCTTTTTTACAAGATGTAATATAAGTCTCAGGTGTCCCCAGAATGTGTCTGTGAAGTTTCTGTTCAAAATACCCCATGAATTTTTTATTATACCATGATTTAACTGCCTATTTTTGGTTGGGAGAAAAATTTTTACTGATTTGGTGTGTGTACCTTTAAATGTAAATGAACTTGTGCTCCCCGCCCCCAAGCCCGCGATTCCAATACACTGAGGCATAAACAATTCAGGAGAAGCTCACACAGCAAATATAACTCTCAAACTGGATCATTACAAACTGTTCGTGATGCATGGCTAACGTGGCTAAAGTTACACACTGCTGGAAAGACTCAATAAGAATGAAGATGCGTTTATGAATTATACAGACAGAAAGGAGTTTTCGGGTTAAAAATGAAAATAATGACATGGCTCTGGTCTCCGTGAAACAGTAAGAAACAATGGTAACTTTAGCTAACAAAACACATTCAGAAAAACAATTTGCAAATATCAAGAAATATATATGAAGTTGGATCATGAACAGTTGGTAACGATCCATCTTTGAGAATCAATTTATGTGCAAATCCTTTGTTTTACTGACCCTCGTGTGCAAAGCAGTTTGGTGTAAAATGACTTGCACATACTGGTATATGAATTTATTTGGACACATTCCCTTCATAAATAAATTTACACCACTGTGTCCTTAGTGGCTCAGATGCCAGGAGTTTATGGAGACTCATATATCAGTGATAATGTTTATGTTCTTGAGTGTTGCTGATCTGCAGAGTTTTGCTCCGACCCAGCTCACCTTCCTTCACATAGCTTTAGTCATCCTGACGACATTCAGGTGTGTTTAATCAGGATTGTAGCTTAACTGTGCAGGACAGCTGCACTCCAGGACCAGTGGTAGAACTGGTATAACGTTGTCGCTTGCGAAAACAAAATAGCGGCGCCGTGGGTGGAAATGTACAGATTAAGGGGCAGTAAAATTATACTAAGATCCCCTTCCTACGTCACAAGGGGAGCGAAATCTGAGCTGCTTATTTTTTTCACATGATTGCAGAGAAAGGTTTACCAAAACAAAGTTACTGGGTTGTCCCTTTTCACGTTTTCTGGGTTGATAGATGCACCAGGGACCTGATTATAGCACTGGAAAAGTCAGATTTTCATGATATGTCCCCTTTAAGACAAAATATTTTTTGGAAGCACCAATTAACTGCTGTTCGTTCATTTTGTTTTGGATATTTGGCAATTGTACTGTCAGACTCATACAACCTGAAAATGTGGCTCAGAATATGCATGTTGCTATGCATCTGTGCAGCTCCTCAGTGGGAAAAACATGGCATGGCCAAGCTTTGATCAAGTGAGCAGCTATCAGGTTTGTGTCTTTAAGACTCCCATCCTTGAAAGGGATACTCAGCTCCCATACGGTATGCATTAGCAATTTAGATCTGACAGGAGAAGTATTCTTCTGGATTTTGCATCTCAAAGGCATGGTTCTTTTTTCATTTTTAAACCGTGCATAAAATGCAATCTTTTGCTGTCTGTCTGTCTCTATGCCTCTCTGTCTGTCCGTGTGTCCGTCTGTCCTTATTTTTGAACTTTGAAATGGTCAGTAGTCTGTGTAAACCTACATGCTGAGGAGAATTACACCGAGTATGCAGAATACATATGTCGAATTCTATTTTTGTCTAATGTTAGAGTGGCCAATCCTACATCCATCTCCCTTTCATTAATCTACTCTCAATTGACTACAGGCCTTTTGCAAATTCTTCTATCACAGGGAAGTGCTTCTCATAAAATCTGCAACCAGAAGTTCTATTGATCGTTCTAAATGTTAATGTCCTCTGAGCATAGCCGTCAAATATGTCACTATTAAACCAGCAATAAAACATGCAATATTGTAATGATATTTACCAACAGCTGTTCAGCTGCTCCTATAATAGGCAGAAATCGCCACCCTTTATGCTCCTTGGCACTGGAAATCTATTGATCCTCCAGCAAGGACAAAAAAATCTACACAGAATGTCAAGAGACATGCACCCTAATGATGTTTTTGATCTAAAAGGGCAATAACAATGCCAACATTGCCCCCTTCAGTGCATGATATATCTTCTCTTCATACACAGGCACTAACAAGCACACAACAAAATCTCCACTGGCAAAAGAAGAAAAAACACCAGCTCTCGGAGTTTCACTGCCTGCTTTGCAGAAGGTCTAAGCTTTCTGTTATTGTACTGTAATACTCGATAAGGGAAAATTGTAAAACTCAGGCACCAGCACAAAGAAAAAAAAAAGTGTTCTCTGATTTGTTTTTTGTTCACATGAGCATTTTGTAGTTTTATTTGCTCATTTATTTTCATCTAATATTTTGAAGGTTGCATTTTTTTCATTGACTTATTCTTTGTTGAACCTTTAAATATCTGATATCACCATTTGTATAATGACCTGCCTTGAAACAACCCGTAACACTTAGAGAGTAACACTAGAAAGATTGGGTGAAAACGTTACTATTCACAAACGCTAATATGTTTTCATTTGTCATGCAACACATGAGTAACCAATGTTTTTTCTCTGTCAACAACAGTCTGTCCAAGTGGCAGGGGGTGTTTGCGAAAGCTGTGGTGCCATGACGAGATTGTCTCCCATAATTGCTTCGTTAAAAGCATTTGCTTTGTGTATACTAGAGTAATTAAGCAGTTGGAATTTTACATTACACAAGTGAAAATTAACAAAGAGCACATCTGGGTGTCCCTTAGGTTTAGTCATTAAAAAGCCCATTATTTTTTAAATTACTTTTTCAATCTTTTGGCTCCTTTAATCCGGGACTATTTCCCAATAGGCAGCTCCCGTTCCTTGCTTTTGAATGACTCCTGTTGGAAAGTTGAACATTTAGAGATCTGATCGCCCAAACCAGCTGTGTTTCTCCCAGCCAAAGCCCATTTCGAAGACAAACAAGGCTTTCATAGTCTGGGAGCTGACTGTCAACAGTGAAAAAAGCTGTGTATGTGCGCCGTGCATGACTCATCAACTGCTACGCTGAACTCGTACCACCTCACAGCGCTCAGCTGAAACTTTGCTCGCAGGGGCCACTGGTTCAAGCTTTGCGGTTCAGTTTGCCTCTTGATAAACCCAGTCAATTTTGCATGCATTACACAGTGATTAGCCGGTCTGTAGAGTGAGACCTAATTCAAGTGAGTAGGGAAACAGAAACTCTCACTGAGATCTGAAAAATGTTGTTAGGATTTCCAGTTGTTTAATGTTTTAGTAGAGTGAAAGATCTTTTTGAACCACCAATGTATCAACAACGCATCTAATCAAACCCAATGCTTATTTTAGGGTCGACAGCTACAAAACCAATGATTTTTTTTTTTTTTTTTTTTTTTCTTTCTCCCCAATTCCTAGTCTACGAGTGTTGTCCACACCTATTTATGTCTCCTAAGCAAACTGCTGTGGAACTAGATGGTCTGACACCTGTTTCATGACCACCCTCTTAAAGGTCTTTGTGATTTCAGTAGATAAACTACCCTTTATGCCCTAAGGATGCTGGAGCAGCCTATCTTTGGTACTGGCATAGAGCATGAAGTTATGTGATCCACAGAAAAGACACTGTCTGCATGCCACCAAAAGCTCTTTCAACTTTCTTTGTCTATGATATTGGTAGTCACAGTCCCCTAGACGATGATAAGTTTGAAAATAGGAATGATGTGCACTAAGTGGTGGTCTGATCTATCTTGGGAAGCAAAACAACAGAGTTAAATGGCACCTTAATGTTGGCATTTCACAGACCAACTTCGAGAGAAGGTAATGAAGGTTGGAGGTGAAACATTCAAATTACAACTAAATGGATGCGCTTAGGTGCTCCACTGCCTTTTCTCGATAGATGCTGTTTTCAGTCTAAAATGTTGTTTACATGATTCGTATAGAACAGATTTTCCAGTAAAGGGGGGTGCAAAGTTAAAAAAAATAGGGGATAGTTCACCCCAAATTAAAAACAATTCTTTCATCATTTAATAACCCTCATGTCACAAATGAAGATATTTTTAATGAAACGTGAGAGATTTCCCTCCATTGAAAGTCTAAGCAATCAAAAATTGCTTAACTCAAACCATAATACCAAACTCAATCCATAATAATTAAGTGGTTTGATCAAAGTTTTATTTACTTCAGTTTAAAATGTTTCATTGTTTTATGTTTGTATGTTTCACAAACACAAAACAAAAATGACAATCCTGTCATTTACTCATGCTATTCAAAACATGTATGACTTTATTCTGTGGAACATAAGTCTAAATATTTGAGAAATGTCTTTTTTTTTTTTTTTTTGTCTGTACAAAGGAACCAAAATTGGTTATCAACATTATTCAAATTGTGTTTTTTTTTTTTTCTCCACAGGTGAAAGTCATTCAGGTTTATAACAGTATGAGCGTGAGTAAATAATGGCAGAAATTTCATTTTTCGGTGATCCATCCCTTTGAGTTTTTGGTAATGACAAATGTTACCTGTGCTATGAGTTAGAGATGCACCGATGTACCGGCTAACAATCGGTATCAGCCAATGGCCGATTGTTTAAAAATGGCCGATGATCAGGGCCGATTATATCCTGTCAATCAAAAGGGTGCGGAAAGACGTGTTCAGACTGCAACTCATACATACTGTGTGTGAAGAAAATCACTCGTGTTGAATTTCTTCTTTTTCTTCTTGGCGGTTGGCAAACCAGCTTTTGTGTTAAATTTTAACACATTAACAGTTTAAAAATAGTGACGCTAAAGCAGGCTCTTTTTGACCCTATGAATCACCCGTATTTCAAGCCAGGGTTGCCAGATCTGCATTTTTATTTTTATTTTTTCCTACATCAAATATTATTTGTAGCGCCTCCCGTCCAATAATCGCAAAAGGCTTTGTGCTTTGTTACTTTTGATAAGAATTAAAGTTTCAGTTTTCAAATTCTGTCCATTTTATCATGAAATTAAAATAATAAATGGCGTTTTGACGCTCTTAAATGTGACGTGTCAGATCGCTGTAATGCCTCAGTTCAGGCGGCAGCTCGGAGCGCGAGTCTTTTCTTCCTCTTCAATACAAGTTATATCTCGAAAAACATGCATGAATATCAAAGGTATGTTGAAAGATATAGCCTAGTACAACTTACCAGAATGTATCACGTCTCATGTAATCACTTTATTTGTTTCAACCGCAGAAAGACGTCAATAAAACAGCTTGTGAACAATATGTCACATCATGTCAAATTTACCTCAGGTATGTTTTCCAATGTTCACAGCTCCTTAGCTATCTATCTATATCTATATAGAGCTTATTTACTGTTAATTAGGCTATGTTTGTGTAAATTTGCCATGAAGACAAAAAGTGCTTATGAAAACTACCTTATGTGATACTAAGTTTTATACAAACATTTCAGTTTTTATTTGAGTGTAATTATTATATCTGAAAATAAACAGCAGCTGAATATAAAACTTCTGTTGTTAATTGTAACCTGTAATATTGTAGTGTACCAAATGAGAGGGTTCCCTGTATAGTTTGCAACATTATTTGAGAGAGATTTTTTTTCCTTAAGAAAAACCAAACTATCGGTGTCGGCATCGACTGATATCATTCTGAATAATCGGCTATCGGTATCGGCAGAGAAATTTAGTATCATTGCATCTCTACTATGAATGTCTGCAGTGGTTGGGACATACAGTGTGTGGACCTTGATACTGGCAAAGCAATATTTTGCTTCAAAAAAAGCATTGCACTCACAGCAGGTAACATGGCCACAGTGCTACAGTACTTCAAGTTGCAAACCTGTGCTTTAACAGTAATGTGCTCTGGATTATACCATCTGTTCTTCACAATGTCAAGTTCACCTCTATTCCTCTGGCTGCTGTTGCTCACCCTATGCTGTCTGAACGTACAATAGTGTCCATCTTTTACTTTTGTTTTGATTTCTTTCACTACAGTGTTATTGCTTTAACAGCTTCTTCCAGCTTCAGCAGATGTTTAAACAAAGGTCCATTCTCTACTTCAAATTTGCTCTGTTTTTAAAATAGGTATGATTACCTGCCATTGGATTTGGTGAATGACCTGATGAAGTCCATGTGCATCTTGAAAATGCCATTCATAGCACGACTTTAGAGCCGAATATTTAACCAGAGATTTCATTCTTCTTTTTATTTGTTTTTGTGGGGATTCCATTGAGCATTCTTAACCATCATGTTCTGTTTGGGGTCTGAGAGACTCCAAAGCCATTTTAAAAGCTCAAAATATACAAGATATACAAATTTCTTGATAAAATTTGAAAATACAGGTCACACATTATATTACGTAGCTTAACAACTAACATTAAATACCCACGAGACTATGAATTTACTGTGTAACTACATGTTAACTCTCACATTTATTGCTAATGAGTTTGGGTTTAGGAGTAAGGGTTGGGTTAGGTTTAGGGGTTAGTTTAGGTAAGGTTTTAGGTTAAATACGCTTTGATTGTCCTCTATAAAAATTTTTTTACTTATGCTTGGGGTTTGTGAAAATTATGTGTGTACTTTTTTTATAATACTTTTTAACATTCCGATATTCTTTCATTGCTGAATACAATTTTAGATGTGCTTATACTAGTTATTTATTTATTTAGATTTAATTTTTCTTAGTGTCTGTTTGGGGGGTCAAGTTGACCCAGAATTGAAAATTCTGTTTATTTACATTTACTCACCCTCATGTCATTTCAAACCTGTATGACCTCTATGTGTTTATTTTGCGAAACATAAAAGAAGATATTTTAAAGAATGTTGGTAATCAAACTGTTTGGTCTGTAAATACGTATATATAAATAACAATTAAGATGCAGCTTCTGAAAAAAAGAAAATCATGGCCATTGTAGCCTAAAAGTTTGTGTAATAAATTCTATGTTGAATAAAAAAATAAATATTTCGGTAACACTTTACAATAAGATTCATTAGTTAACATGAACTAATAATGAACTGCACTTATACAGCATTTATTGATCTTTGTTAATGTTAATTTCAACATTTACTAATACATTATTAAAATCTTGTTAACATTAGTTAATGTACTGTGAACTAACATGAACAAACAATGAAAAACATTAACTAACATTAAATACAGTAACAAATGTATTGCTCATGGTTAGTTCATGTTAGTTAGTAGGTGCAATATGTAAGAATTTTGCAGTAAAATATCCAAAAACTACTAGGCCAGTGTTATATATTTTGTTCACTTGAGTAATATCCTAAATGTTTCCAACTATTTGTAAATCGTGAGAAAATTGCAATTTTAACCAAGGCTCCGGGACGTGTGAGGAGTCTCCTGTCAATGGCGTCATACCCACGTTACCCTCGGCTTAAAACTAATTATTGTTATATAGCTCAACACGTTTAGTCTTATTGTTTGAATCTCGTTTTCTTGATTTTTCGCGACTGCATGTTTTTATCATTCCTCAGAGAAAAACATTATTTTGTGAAGTACCTAACATAGCATAATCAGATGCAGCTTTATTTTTAGTAACAGTAATACAGAATTTTCTCCATCATACAATACGTTTTAAAATTAATTGCATGCCATTTATCAACACAAGCCATCCAGCATTTATTAATATGATATTCTAAAATCGATCTAGCTTACTGCAGTGTGCAACAAGTGTCTCACAGCAGCCACCGAGCGAACGCACAGAGTAACGTTATAACATCATTTTCAACACGCTCAAATGTATCTAATATGATAAACAGAGCTGCGTTACCTCATACTCATGACCGGAAAAGCGGAAGCAGCGCCGGCGACTGTGGCATAATAAAAGTTCCGCTGCTCGCGGCGTGTGCTGCGCAATCGCTCCAGCGGCCTCGTTCAGCTCCCACAATACTTGGTCCTGCTCTGCTTCATACTACAGTAACATTAATAATTGCATCATGATTTCTTCCCGAGTCCTATCCCAATTATTTTCCTACCGGCTGTGAGGTGAAGACCACATGTCCCAAGATTCCACGCTCAAACTTGGCATCATCAAGCTACACCTTTGTTTTGTATAGGCCTCTAGCGACCTCTAGCGGACAGAAAATCCTACATATTGCACCTTTAACTAATGTTTAACTAATGAAACATATTGTAAAGTGTTACCAATATTCTAAAGCTACTTTTTATAATGTCTGTTTGATGCTTTATTTAAGAAATTTCCTAATTTGATGTGCGATTAATTTGCGATTAATTAGATTAATTAATCGGCACATCATGCAATCAGCCCTAAAAAAAAAAGAAAAAAAAAAAAGAACATGACCAGAATGGATGTCACATTTTTAAAGTGTGAAAATTCTTTGTGGCAAACAGAATGAAAAAGCTAATAATTCCTCCCTAATGAATTTTGAGTTGGTTGAATGAGCTTGTTCAAATAATTTGGAGGCAAAATAAGCGGTTAATAACAGTATCTCCGAACATGAGGGTTAAGTAATGTGTTTAGTTAGTTGAAATGTCAGTGCGTGCATTGTTCTAATTACTAATTTTTGGCGTAGACTGTGCTGATAATTCAGGGCCTACTTTGTGGATGATGAGTCAATGCTGTTTCAAACGTTTAAGGATTACAAGGCTTCTGGCTTTGTATTGCTGTACATCAGCCAGAATATGTTTGTGATACTACACCAATCCCAAGACTGTACTCATATCAGTTTACCACAGCATGTCTCTGCATACTTTGCCAAAGCACTCTCGGTATCATGTTTGCGCTCAAGATACCAGCATGAATATAAATACGAACAAATAAGGAACAAAACCTTTGTCCTTTAATCAGAACTCCACAGTGACAAAAGCTAGTGGATCACAGTACCACAAAGATTTGTTTCTCACTTTCAAAACCTAGTGCCACCATTCTTTCTTTTCTGTAGGTTCTGTTTAGTTGTATGTTTTCGGCAGGAGAGCGGTTCTTGTAAGACTGACTCTTAGATTCTCTGTGACAAACCACAGTTTATAGACACAACAGTTGCTGCTTCAATTGCTCCGTGTTCACACATTTTATCACACTGCCAAACGGCCTCATGCTGAAATGCTGAAATTCAGGTTTAATGGTTGCCATGTCAACAATGGATTTATGGTTTTTATTCCTACCCCCAGGGGTTCCCGCCTCAAACAAAATAAATATCACTTAAGAATAAGGATGAATATGTAACTAAGCATGATAGGTGATGGATGCAGGTGGAAGAAAATTCTGCAGAATGAGCTTTTAACATTGTGTTGTCTTTAATGTTTTCCCCCTGAGTAATTTACCTTTATATTAGACGTTAATTTGTTTGCTATAATTAATTTATTTTAACCTTTTGATTTAGCTAACCACTTTAAATTAGACTTTAATTTAGTTGGCAAAATTCATTATTGCTTTAACCTTTTAATTAAGTACATGCAAAATGTTTACATGCAATGTTTAACATTGATATGGTTTTTCTTACTGAAATCAGATGTGGAATGTTTTATGTCTGCTAGCAACATGTGTATTAGAAACTCATCAGATTCCCATGGTCTCCATGTGGCAGCAGATTAAATATCAAATCAATCCATGCAATGCCTCTCCTGTGGTGTGATGAAAGCCACTTGTATTGTAGATATTTTCATAAATCCTCTCACACACAGCATCAATGCTTATTCCTTTTTTACCTTTGTTACTTATTTCATACAAATTAATCCACACAGCGAAGAAAATCTATTTTTACTTAAAGGTACACTGCAGAATATTTCTTTTTTTTTTAAATTAATTTCAACACTATATTGTTACTAAAGTAAGCTACAACAAATTCAGAGCTTTTAAATGGTGCTTCTGTGTGGACATGGTGATGGAAGAAAAAAAAAATTATTTCAATGCTTCACAAAACTTTTGCATTCCCCCAAGAAACATTAGGTTCACTAGCAAAAGCACTGACATATACACTGATCAGTCATAACATTATGACCACTGAAAGGTGAGTTGGATAACACTGATTATCTCTTCATCACAGCACCTGTTAGTGGGTGGGATATATTAGGCATAGAGTAAATATTTTGTCTTCAAAGTTGATGTGTTGGAAGCAGGAAAAATGGGCAAGCATAAGGATTAGATGACTGGGTCAGAGCATCTCCAAAACTGCAGCTCTTGTGGGGTGTTCCCGGTCTGCAGTGGTCAGTATCTATCAAAAGTGGTCCAAGGAAGGAACAGGGTCATGGGCGGCCAAGGCTCAATGATGCACGTGGGGAGTGAAGGCTGGCCCGTGTGATCTGATCCAACAGACGAGCTACTGTAGCTCAAATTGCTCAAGAAGTTAATGCTGGTTCTGACAGAAAGGTGTCAGAATTCACAGTGCATCGCTGTTTGTTGCACATGGAGCTGCATAGCCGCAGACCAGTCAGGGTGCCCATGCTGACCCCTGTCCACCGCCAAAAGCACCAACAGTGGGTATGTGAGCATCAGAACTGGACCACGGAGCAATGGAAGAAGGTCTGATGAATCATGTTTTCTTTTACATCATGTGGATGGCCGGGTGTGTGTGCATCACTTACCTGGGGAACACATGGCACCAGGATGCACTATGGGAAAAAGACAAGCCGGCGGAGGCAGTGTGATGCTTTAGGCAATGTTCTGCTGGAAAACCTTTGGTCCTGCCATCCATGTGGGTGTTACTTTGACACGTACCACCTACCTAAGCATTGTTGCAGACCATGTACACCCTTTCATGGAAACGGTATTCCCTGGTGGCTGTGACCTCTTTCAGCAGGATAATGCGCCCTGCCACAAAGCAAAAAATGGTTCAGGAATGGTTTGAGGAGCACAACAACAAGTTTGAGGTGTTGACTTGGCCTCCAAATTCCCCAGATCTCAGTCCATTCGAGCATCTGTGGGATGTGCTGAACAAACAAATCCGATCCATGGAGGCTCCACCTCACAATTTACAGGACTTAAAAGGTCTGCTGCTAACATCTTGGTACCAGATACCACAGCACACCTTCAGGGGTCTAGTGGAGTCCATGCCTCGATGGGTCAGGGCTGATTTGGCAGCAAAAGGGGGACCAACACAATATTAGGAAGGCGGTCATAATGTTATGCCTGATTGGTGTAGATTGTTATTAAAAAATATGAAGAATTTAAAACATTTACACAGCAAGAAGAAAAGAGTTGTCCATGAAAGAGGACAACTAAAAGAAACATCTGGCTAATGTCCAAAGTAACTCAAACATTTTTGAAGCTTTATACATTGAGTCTTTATATATTTAAGATAAAACTCACCTGGCTAGCCGGCTAAACCAGCTTCATGGTACGGTCCCCAGGTCTTCTTTAAAATCTAATTTTTAAAACAGAAACCCAACAAAAAATGTCTCCTGTTTATTATTGTAAGCGGTTTCCTGTTTTATAGAAGTCACCACTTCAGAGTGGATCTTCAAAGTCCAGCATAATGTACTCACTTGCCTTTAAAAATACTCAGAGTACAAAATATATTGCATCAAATATTTACAGACTTACTGGATGTTTCCCTTTTACTGTGAGGTCTGCAGCAGTGTAGGAGAAGCTTTCATCCACCAAGGGTCCTGACAGCGGCTGCTTTCATAAAGGGATGGCATAAGATAAGAGGAAGCTTTGACCAGCTTGCCTTCCCATGATAAATCTTTATCATTTTAGGTGATGGTCTGACCTCAGAGGCATGTGCCAGCAAGGGGTTCTCATTAATACAACTTTAAAACCTCCTGGCTCATTCTTCCTATTTTCTTGACGCCTGTGACCTTTCTAGAATTGCTGTTATCAAACAGGGCCTTCCTCGCCTGCCTTTGAGTCAGGAGAAATGAAAGGTTTGAGTGCCATAGGTTTTGTGTGCCTTGAAAAATGACACATTCATACTTGTGTGCTGGTGTTATCATTGTCAGACTGAAAAGACAGTGAGGGATGGGTCCAGAAACGCACAGTGAAGCACACCGCACAATGTCAACACAAGCGATTACACCCAGTTGGGATTGTACGTTTTTGCTATGTAAAGTTGGGTTTAGCCAAAATTCATGATGGTGTTTACCAAAGTTTTATATGGGTCAATGAAATGATACTCTTCTGTATAGGTGTATTAATTCATTCAAAATTATATTAACTCTTTCCCTGCCATTGACAAGATTTTCCATTATTTATGACACAATGCTTCTCCACCATTGACAAGTTTTTCCAGCGATCTGTGTTTTCACTGTGAAACAGTAGGGCCGATGATACAGATCTTCTGAAATAGTAGCATCTCCAGATCCAAAAACAAGTAAAGAAGATCTGTGTAAACCAGAAGGAGCGGATATAAGTTGTTTATGCACAAGCAAGCTAACATGATCACTAGGAATGATCACTTAACTACAAATACAATTACACAAAAAAAGCTAAGTTAAAATAAGAAATACATTTTTAAAAAGCATTTTAATTTTTTGGCCAAGTACATCCAGAATTTTCTGTTTCAGCCCAGAATTTTCATTTCAGTGCATCCCTAGTGATCAACAAACATTCAACAGCTTATTAATCAAAACTGCCTAACATTTCAGAGAAAAATGTCAAACCCACAAAAAGGTATATGACTGTGCAAGCTTTGGGGGTGTTAATGGACTCGATATACTAGTCTAGTAGTCTATGGGCCCTATTTTTGCTAGTTTCAGCCCAGCACAGTTATCATTTTCATGTCCTGCGCCACGTTATTTAAATAGCAAATGCATTTGCGCCCATTTGTGCACCCATGGGCGTGCTGGTCTGAAAACGAGGTGTGTTCAGGCGCATTGTTGGCGCGTTACTATTTTGAGGCTACTGAAAACGACTGCGCCATTGACTTTAGACCAGGTTTCAATTGGTCAATGGCGCAGTCGTTTTCAGTAGCCTCAAAATAGTAACATGCCAACAATGCACCTGAACACACCTCGTTTTCAGACCAGCACTATCTGCAATATCTGTTTTGTTATTTAAAGAGCGCGTTAGTAATATCCGCCTATATGCGGGTGCACAATGCACATACATTGTGCTTATTATACACACAGGAAAGCGCAGCAGCACACAAACATGCCAAATATTAAAAAGAAAAGGATTACAATGTAAAAGATAATTATTGTGTGCATAAAGATAAAAATGTTTTGGTGGAATCCGGCTTTTCCTGTAGGTGGTCTACTCGCGTTTTAACCTCGCGCACAAGCAGATCCGTTTCCTCACAGAGAAGCGTTCGGTTTTTCTGCTTGTAAATTCCGCAGTGTAAATAGTGAATGCGCCATGGCGCAAGTGCAACTGGCTTTTAAAGGGAATGGGAGATGAGACTCTAATTGGTTTATTTCACGTTACGCCCAAAACACACCCATTACTCATTAAGAGAATAGGGACAACCCTTTTAGACCATGCGCCTGGCACGCCAACCATTTTTCCCGTCCTTAAACTAGCAAAAGTCGGACACGCCCTAAGTGCATTTGCGTCGTGTGCTTTAGACCATGCGCTTAGATCGTTAAAATAGGGCCCATTGTTTTGATGTTTTGTGATGAAAGGTAACCTTCAAGAATAAAAAGTTTTTGTTGTTGTTCAGTGAAGTGCCTTGAAGCTCAGCTTTATTTAGTGTGTTGATGTAATGTCCACTGAAACAGGAAGACAGAGTGGGACAAATCAAGCAGCTCCTCCCCTTTTTTCAATTAGCCGTAAAAAGAGCCATTGAGCTCGGAAAAGTTGCATTTGGCAGATTATGACATCCACAGTCTGACAGATTCCCCATTTAGACTTAATTTGAAACTGTTACTAAAGCAAAACAGTGAACATAATCATGCTGAGGATGTGTAGTTTGAAAAGTGTGTAATTTATGTTGGTGCATGGCACCGGTGTTCTGTGTGAATGAGCCCTTACACTGTCTGAATCGTTCCCTACCCCCTATATTGAACTATGTACCATTCACCATATAGAATATAGTCACTGTGTGAACAAGTGACCAAGTTTAGCCGCATCTTCAGCGTCTATTTATAGTAGGGGGCGGGATGCTTCAGATTCTAAAGAGCATTTGATTGCACAAAAAATCTGATGAGAAGCTGAAGTGCAGCGTGATGTTATGAAAATCATTGATCCATATTGGCAGAAGTGAGAGACTGTAAGTTTTGAGCGCTTATATCTTCTCAATGTGAATGTTGTCATTGTTTTTGAGCACACTTATGAATAACCTTAAGGCTAACATATTCACATTAAAAGCCAAAAAGCTTAAATTTTGATTTCATGGTGACTTTAAAAGCAGAGGCTCTGTTCTTGTGATATATTGACTGTTTACATATTCATACAACAAAATATTTTGGGGCCCATGAAAGTTTTGTGAATATGATAAAATATGCTGGCGCTGGCTGGCAACTTGCTGATGGGGAAAGTTAAAAAATGGATTCTTAAATATAGTGACTTGAATACATTTCTTCTATGATGAGCGTGTTTTTAATTTCTGAATTCATTTAGCTTTTTTTATACATAGTCAAAAATGGGATAAAGTTCTTGAAAAAGAACCTTGTTAGTTGACAATATTTTATTATTACACTACCAGTCAAAAGTTTGGAAACATTACTATTTTTAATGTTTTTGAACAAAATCTCTTATGCTCATTAAGGCATTTATTTAATAATAAATACAGAAAAAAAACAATAATATTGTGAAATATTATTACAATTTAAAAATTATGGTTTTCTATTTTAATATACTTTAAAATATAATTTATTTCTGTGATGCAAAGCTGAATTGTCAGCATCATTACTCCAGTCTTCAGTGTCACATGACCCTTCAGAAATCATTCTAATATGCTGATTTGATACTCAGTTATTATCAATGTTGAAAACAGTTGTGCTGCTTAATATTTTTTTGGAACCTGTGATACTTTTTTCAGGATTCATTGATGAATAAAAGGTTAAAAAGAACAGCATTTATTCAAAATATAAATCTTTTCTAACAATATAAATCTTTACTATCACTTTTTATCAATTTAACACATCCGTGCTGAATAAAAGTATTAATTTCTTTCAAAAAAAAAGAAAGAAAAAAAATTACTGACCCCAAACTTTTGAACGGTAGTGTATATTGTTACAAAAGATTTCTATTTTAAATAAATGCTGATATTTTAAAACTTTTTATTCATCAAAGAATCATGAAAAAGTATTACAGGTTATAAAATAATATTAAGCAGCACAACTGTTTCCAACACTGATAATAAATCATCATATTAGAATGATTTCTGAAGGATCATGTGACACTGAAGACTGGAGTAATGATGCTGAAAATTCAGCTTTGCATCAAAATAAATTAATTATATTTGAAAGTATATTAAAATAGAAAACCATAATTTTAAATTGTAATAATATTTCACAATATTATTGTTTTTTCCTGTATTTTTTTATGAAATAAATGCAGCCTTAATGAGCATAAGAGACTTTGTTCAAAAACATTAAAAATAGTAATGTTTCCAAACTTTTGACTGGTAGTGTATTTCTTAGAAAAAAAGACAGTGAAGTAGTTTTGTTAAAATATTAGTATTTGAAAACGTTTGCATGCCAAAACTTGAGTCTTAAAGTCTTGAAAATAGACCTTCGTGACTGTGTTAAGGTCAATAAGACTCTTAAATTGTATGATAATTTGACTTTTTGTTACATGACAAAGTTAGTTAGTGTCATGTGGTGTGTCTCCCCAAAAACTGATGAATATGAATGATTCATATTTCATAAATGTATCGAATGTTGTTAGTTAGAGACACCTTCACATTTCAGACACTTACAGCTGTAGATCTGTGGAGTCACATTTACTTCCTTCAAAGGCAGCTGTGTGGCATCCCTGTCCAAAACACACACCAGATACAACTGCATAAATAATTCTGCCGCAGGTTTCATAGATGAAAGGTCAGGCAAAGTGAATACTTCTTCTCATGTCAGTTCATATTTTGCTATGATGTTTGATGTGTAGAGAGTTGAATCTTTTGATTTCAGGCCATCATTTTGAGTCATTTTCAAAGACTATCTATCTTCTCTACTTTTCTCAAAATAGCTCTAAACGGCTCCCATCGTTTCCAGGGTATTTGACACCATTTGATAATCTATTTTCTGTCATCTGTGTGGTCCATATGTTTTCACGTGCCACAGAAACCCACTTTGTGTGATGATAGAATTGGAGAGAAATCGTGTAGATTACAGCACTGGGCTAAAAGCTCAGCTTTAGTTCAGTTCAATGTAAAATTGGGAAATATAGGATAAGCCTGCTCCATTACCAGAAGATCTAGGAGATACAAGATATCTATAACATCCTTCTAAATCACATTTCCTTCAATATAAATTCAATATGCTTGAGAAGATGGACTATACAAATTAATTTTTGCTAGATATAGCCTACATATGCTTTCATAAACAGAGAGGTTTACTTGAGCAATAGATGCAGGATTGTATTACCCATGTGCATTTTTTTTAACCATGTGTTTGGTGTAGTAATTTTAAATGTTTTTTTTTTTTTTTCTTTTCAGTCAGATTCATTTCTACTCACTTCCTTCTGCATTCACAGCAATCTTCATAGTAATTAATCTTGTTTATATAACAGAACTACAAAAAGTTGAAGTTATAAAGTAGCCTCAACATTTTTTTTTTTTTTTTTTTGTACAAACTATGCTCAAATGTGCTATGCATTATAAAACAAAATATCAAAACAAGTGGCATTTGTTTTATAGATATTAGAGATTTTTAGAGATGCAGTAGCACAAAGGAGACTTTTGAAGCAAAATATTTCATTAAAAATTTTTTTCAGGTTTATTTAAAACAAACGATACATTGTTCAATCAAAATGTACACTTTCTGGTTACCAGATGTTGGTGGATCATGTTCATGGTTAATGTGATGATTAACCTGCGGTTACTAGGACACCTGTGCGAACTTGAGGGGAACTGACTTGAAACATGGAGTCTAAAAAGAGTTAAATTGCAGACTGCAGAATACGTGGAACAGATTGTTCTGTTTATTCTAACTTTACACCTGTCATGCATTCCATATGCTCCATTTCTCATATTAGACAGCAACAAATAGGATTTTCTCCCCTTGACTTCTGGCAATCAGTAGGGAAGTACATACATATTAAATTAAATTATAGATTGCTTCATAAACTATGTCCAATATCTGCATGCATTTTAAACAGTATATATTTAAAAATCAATATATACAGATGCACCATGTTTTGCATACACAATGAAATGACCTGTGTCAGCTTATTAGTTGTACCTGATTAGAAATTGTTTAAGCATTTGTCCACTATTTTTTTTTTTTTTTAATAAAAACTGACAATATATCCAGCAGGGATGCACCGATACCATTATTTAAGGACCGAGTACGAATACCGATACTTTTTTTCTGGTACTCGCCAATACCGATACCGATGCCTATATACATTTATTCATTTCTCTCTCTCTCTCTCTCTGGGGGGGGGGACTAATGAATGTAGGACAGCTTCTTTATTATTACTCTAATGAAAAAAGTAATAATTTATGTGCTTGTCACAAACTTAAAGAACAAAAATTTCACAGTGTCCAATAACCTTCAAAGGGCATAATTACAAATATTTATAATTGTTGTCATATAAATTTTTTTTTACACACAATACACAAAATACTATAGAGATACAAATTAAATAAACTTGTTTTTCAGATACAGTAGATTTATTTACCATGTATACATTTATTTAACATCTTTTGTTATTTTATTAACATTAATGACAAATATAGGCTACGCTCCCTTTAAGACCGAATCCATGGATACTGACACATATCCTGTTTTCACCCAAATGTTTACGTCCACTTAAGCCATAGCCGACTGTATATACTCCATACCATGGACATTTTGACAACTATGTGTGCATTTGACCATTCGGGCGCGAGGAGTACTGATCGCGCGCAAGAAAGAGAGAGAGCGCGTGCGACAGAAAGCGCTTCTGGTCTGTGTCATTCAGCGCGATTCCGCCAATCCCGCCTTCACTAATCGATAACGAATGATTGAAAGCATGCAGTTCGCAATGTGTGGGTTGTCATCATTAATTTTGAAGTATTTCCACACCCCTGAGGCTGACATTGTTTTTGCTGCTGCTGCCGGTGTCTCTGCACGGAAAATTCTGTCAGTTACGTCACGTGAGGTATCGGTCTTTGGTACATGAGCTTGGTATCGGTGCATCCCTAATATCCAGTGAATACATTGTATGTATAGGTATGTTTAAAAAAAAAATCCAGGTTCTTTTACAGCTATTGTTTAAGAATATATAGTTTAAGGACATAAGCATTTTGTACGTGTCTAAATGCACTTTGAGTTCATGAAATCATTGTAAATGTAAGTCAGCATCTTGAGGCTGTAAAATGTGAACTGTACGAAACGTTTTTCATTTATGCAAATTAAATACTTTTTAAAGTTTATGATTAAAAACATTATTGGTAACACTTTAGAATAGGGAACATGTATTCACTATTAACTACGACTTTTCCCTCAATAAACTCCTAATTTACTGCTTATTAATAGTTAGTAAGGTAGTTGTTAAGTTTAGGTATTGGGTAGGATTAAGAATGTATAAGGTCATGTAGAATAAGGCATTAATATGTGCTTAATAATTACTAATAAACAGCCAATATTCTAGTAATATGCATGCTAATAAGCAACTGGTTAAAAAAGTGTTACCACATTATCCAATACTTGCATTTAGTCACAACTGTGATTGCTAGAAAGAACTGTAGTGATGATTCAGTAATTTATTAACTTGGCAGAATGGGCACAGACATGTCTCTACTGTCCATGGTGTGGTCTGTGTTTATTAATGAACTCTGTATGGTCAATAATTGGTACCAAATGTTAGGACCTTAGTATGCAGTAAACCCATTGGCATTTAGAAGGGACTGATGTAACTGTATTTAGCGCTTTAAAGTGTTGAAGCAGAAAATTTGCCAAATGGTTTAGGCCCATGAGTGTTTGGGTTAATTGGTTGACCCAGTCCTTCTCAATTAAATGTTTTAAAAATGTGTTTCCTTTAGTGTGTAAAAGTGCATATCCATTACAGATTGCACCTCCATAGGGATTGTACTTGCTAATTGATGGAAAGAGTCATTTCTGCTCGAAGAAAGATGCAAACTTAGTTAGAAGAGAAGGGTCAACTAATGTACTGCAATTGACATGAAGTGGCAGCTAACTTGATGTGCTGTGACTTATTCCCAATTAACCTCTGAGCTTTCTTGACGGAGTACCACAGAGAATAGCATGAAAGTTTTGTGGTAGCTTCTGTTGTACTATTTTAGAATGTGTGTTGTTCTTCGGTGATTGTAAGAATCACCTGCTGTACGGCTGATTTTTTTGTGTTTGAGTCAATTTTCAGCCCCATGTTGAGAAGATGAGACTAAAAATTGAAACTAGTTTTACACTACATGTGAGGTGTCAAAATTCCATGTTTTTTGTGATAATTACAGCGTTCACTAGTTAGACACATTAAATGCTACAGAGATATGATCATGTCAGTTTAAATATCAGATACCATTTGTGCAAACATGAGTCACACCACTATATCATATTCTACTTGTAATTGACGTGTTCCTCTTATTCTCTTCAGAGATATTATCACCCTGAAAGCCATGTTTTAATTTATTCCAAAGAACTTCATCAGCCCAGTTTTATTGTTCAATTACTCCAGTTAATTTAACCCTCTGTGCTGTTGTCTGTGTGAATACAGCTGTGTGAACATCTGGTGGGACTAATGGCATAATTGGTCTTGGAGTATGACTTGTGTATCTCATCCAGAGGTCTCATTTAATTGTGTTAATTCAGACAAGTCACAGGATAATTAGGCAGAATCACTAATGTGATTCTTCACCATATGAATCTGGTTTTAATCGGCTGGAAATGACAAAGCCAATGTTCACATTTTCGGCACAGAACGCATTCCCACTTTTTCTGAAGGTCTAGGGTATTCATTTCCAGCGATGTGGACTTCAAACTTGTGAATTAAGCTTGAATCAGATCCCAGTCTCAATTTTGAAGACCTGAATTGGCGAGTATGCAAGACTTGTCTTTGACTTTCCTTGAACTTAATGACTCGACATGAGTCATTCTTTCACAGACTTAACTAACTAAAAGCCGACTGCTCTGTTGGTCAAGTGCAGTGTACGATGATTTATCAGGAAAGTGTAAAAAAAAATCTCTCTCTGTTTGCAGAGAGTTTACATTAATATTAACACAACATATATTATCCTTATGACAATTGGATCATCGAGCTGTTTTTCTGTGCACTTAGCTGTTAAACTCCACATAAAGTCATTAATGATAGGTCAGTCTTCATTTAATGTCATAAAAACATGTAGACACATTGTGATTTTCATTTCTTTATGAAATTTTCATTGTGAACACACTATTCTAATTACGCACTATTTATAACTGCAAAATGGCATAATAGTGCATAAATATGTACCTTATGTCTATCGTTAGCCATTGGCTAATAAGTCGTTAGATTTTACTCGCCAGTGATTGAGTTAGAGGCCAAGAATAAGTTTAGCACAGATTTATTTTCACTCGCCTACACTCGAACACTCTGACTGAGCATGTGAGCGTGTGACTTTCCATGTCTTTACAGAGCAGTGAGCGCACTATTCCTATTGATATCAATGGATGTACAGCATATTTCATGCACTTTAAACTCTAGTGTGTAGGTGCCCAGCTCACCCTGGCTTGGCTGAGAGCACTCGGTTTCTCTCACTCATACACAAAGGGAGAGAAAGTGAGTGTCATGGAAACATGTAGATGATATTCTTTTTTTTTTTTTTTTTCTGTCAAAATTACTGAGTTTGTTTCCTTGTGTAGTGGGCATTTTTGGATGGATGGATGGATGGATGGGAGTCACAAAATTGTGTTAGGGGGCCATGAAAATTTTAAAGAGAGAAATAAGAAAGAATATTTAGAATTGTCAAAGTTCATGTGTGCAGTCAGACTATCATTAATAATTTTATTTAATTAACGTATTATGTTGCAGTTCCTTATGAAGTTATTGTCTATTGTTAAGTAACCCACCATTTTATCCTCACAGTTAAACTCAACATTTTTTTCCCTGCATTAGGCAGATGTTAATTTTGGTCCCTGCTGGCATGAGTTTTTACATGTAAATGTGGTTGTGTTTTAGAGAACAAGTCAATACAAACTGATCAATGCATAGTTGAGACTCTGCCCCATTGATTTTACTGAAATTTGTATTGCTTAAAGGGGAACTGTTTTGCAAAATTCACTTTTACATGGTGTTTGAAAACAGATGTGTGTCCACGGTGTGTGTAAAAAAACCAGCCTATAATGGTAAACATCCACCCACTCCTTTTTTATATAATCCCCATAAATCAGAAGCAGTGTCTGAAAATACGCCATGTGACATCACAGTAGGGACAAGCCCCGCCCATGACTGGTGACGATCTGCCCTATTAGTCTGCCATGTTTATATCCTCGCTATTGCACCTATTGATATAATGTCTGCACCACATAAACATTACAAATGTAGTTTTTGGATGTACCAATGAACATAAGAGTCTCCAATCCCCATGCCACTGAGGACAGTGGATGAATTTCATTTATGAAGGAAATGTGCTGGAAAAAAATAGGTAAGGTTTTATACGTTTGTGCAAATCATTTTACACAGGACTGGACTGCTTTGGAAACGAGGGTCAGTTCAACTGTGTATTTGCTCAAAAGTTGATTCTGAAAGATGGGTCGATACCAAATGTTTGTGCTCAAACTTCCTATCCGAAACAAGCATTGCACTTTATATTTTGTGAATGTTTCCGTGTTTGTTCCATCTCCAGCATATATTCTCTGGCTCTGTAGGCATCCTACTACAGTTCCCACATGAGCACCTGTACAGCAATTTATAGATGAGCATGACAGAACATGCTAATCAATAAGTTCAATAAAGTTAACTCCACAACAACTCCATAAATTCACCAACTAACCATTCAGAAATGTCCTGTTGTCGCATTCTAAAAGTTGTAACTTTTTCCTGAGTCTCTCCATTTGTGTCCGACTCCGGTTCAAACATATAAGCCTGAACACTGCTTCTGACATTTTGGCTGAGTGAGATTCTCCAGTTTTGTTGTTTACAGCACAAGCTCTAAAAGCTCCGCCCTCTTCTGGTGAGGGCGTGGGGGAGCAGCAGCTCATTTGCCTTAAAAATGGGGCACACAAAAACGGCGAGTTTTTCTCACACCCAAATAGGGGCAAATTGGACATGCTATAATAAATGATCTGTGGGGTATTCTGAGCTGAAACTTCACAGACACATTCTGGGGACACCAGAGACTTATATTACATCTTGTGAAAAGTGGCATAATAGGTCTCCTTTAAGTACATATGAACTATGACAGTTCCCACTTTCACATTCTTGTCTTGTCTTCCCAGGAAACAATCCAAACAAACAACCCTTCAGTTCCTCAAAACAGTGGTCAGTACGAGGCGCCGCATTGCTTTTGTTTTTCCAGGCACACACCAGTGGCCATTACGAATCAGAACAGCACCTATGAGAGACTTAATTTCCCTGGGCAGCCCCAGCCATCCTCCACCACAAACACTGGCAGCAGTGCAGTCACATCATGTTGACTTAGTGAGGAATCTGTCCCCCTCATCCACAACGTTCCTCAGGCACAAAGAAAATGAAAAGGACAGGGGGAGGTCCACAGGGAAATAGCACATTATTTCTGAATTTGCTGTTAACCTCATGTTGTCGTTAGCAAGACAGACTCTTCTTTGGAAATAGGGGCTCGGGGATGATTCCACTATCAAAGGCTTTTGTTCGTTGTGCATGTCCCTACTTAGTAAACAGAAATTGAAACAGGTACAAGGAGCTCCTCGTTATATTCCTCTGAGACTCCATTAAAGACTCTCTGAGCGCCTTCACGCACCCTCTGGTTCACTGCTAACTACATGTTGCCGTCAATTGACACATTCTGGAGAAGATATTGATTCATTCACGCAGACCAAAAATGATCTCAGCTTTTTGTTCTGGGTAGTGGCTCAAATTTGGGAATATTTACATTCAGACAGCATCAGGATTTAAGACGAGAAAGAAGATGCAGTGGCACGAAATCAATTAAGTGGGCTGCCAGGTAATAAATTCATTTCCAAGGGACAGTGCTAATATGTCTAATCCCCATGCGTCTAATTGTTTTTCTCCTGCTATGCAAATATAAAATGGCAAAAAGGAATTATGGTTTTCTGTGACTTCTGGACACCATCTTTCTGAAAGATAATGAAAAAAAATAATTAGATTTTAATCACTCCCTCTGTGTGCGCATCTGTCTTTGTGTACTTGTATATCTGCTCTGGAAATAAGTCAATCAGATTGATTAAATAACAAATAGGTACATTTCAAAATCATACTGCAGAGATTTCCAGATGAGTTTGAGTGTTTTGACTTTTTAAATTAAATTTACACTCACTTGTCACTTGATTTGGTAGGCTATACCTTAGTTCTCTGTGGCATAGATTCAAAATGTTGGTCCATATTGACATGAGAGCATCACATAGTTGCTGCAGATTTGTTGCCTGCACATCCCGTTCCACCACATCCCAAAGGTGCTTTATTGAATTGAGAACTGGTGACTGTGGAGGCATTTTGAGTATAATGAACTCATTGTCATGTTCAAGAAACCAGTGTGAGATGATTTGAGCTTTGTTGAATAGGTGTTACTAATAAAGTTCCCGTTGAGTGTTTATAGTAAGTTTTTGAGGCACATAAATTACAAACATCTCTATAAATAATGGCCGTACTTGTTACATCAATGTTCCAACTAATAATGATCCTAATGAAATGTTCTTGACCAGTATACTGTCACTATGGATACCTCCTTATGCAAACGCAACTACTTCTCATGAGCATCTATTTACCATGTAAACATAGCCTATACAATCTGACTAACTATTAACAAATGTGTGTATGTGTAAAGAAAAGGTACCCTTTAAGTTTTTATGCACTGAATATGCATGTATGTTTAGGTTCATTACAACTGGCAAAAAAGCAGTGTTACATGGAAATTACAGTACATAATTTTTATTTTACATCACAGAGTCTTTTTTAGCATGACAAAAATTACTGTAAAAAAAAAAAAAAAAAATAGACTATTTCAGAAAAGATGACTTAAAGGGTTAGTTCACCCAAAAAATCTGTCATTAGTTACTCACCCTCATGCCGTTCCACACCCGTAAGACCTTCACTCATCTTCAGAACACAAATTAAGATATTTTTGATGAAATCCGAGAGGTATCTAACTCCTCCAGAGAGCATTTTAACCACCACTTTCAAGGTCCAGAAAGGTACTAAAGCCATTCTTAAAATAGTCCACGTGACTGCAGGGGTTCAACCTTAATGTTATGAAGCAACGAGAATACTTTTTGTGCTCAAAAACAAAACTAAAAATAACTTTATTCAACAGTATCTTCTCTTCTCTATCAAATTGCTGTCTATGGAGCAGTCAGATACCTCTCGGATTTCATCAAAAATATCTTAATTTGTGTTCTAAATATGATTGAAGGTCTTACGGGTGTGGAACGACATGAGGGTGAGTAATTAATGACATAATTTTCATTTTTGGGTGAACTAACCCTTTAAATGCATGGTGAAATTGCAAATTGGTGCAGCTTTTGCAGTTGCAGGTAAAGTATTGGATGTGCTTGGGCTAATGAAGGAACTCATTGAACAGCAGTGTTTGCACTTAATAAAAGTAGGGTATGCATGAATAATTCCACATTATTAAGAAATTAGCCCAAAAAGTGAATCTATCTAGAATGTGATTTTTTCTAAGGTGCATTACTGATATGTTTTTACTGAAGGCACACATTAAGATGTGTTGATGTTGATCAGTTCTCTAGTAGACTTTTCCCCCCTAATTGTTAAACTGTTAAATTGGTCAGAAAGTGTCCATTAATTTAAGACTACATTCAACAAATTAGTGTTAGTTGTTCTTGTTGTAGCTGTTGTCTTTAATTAGTTGTCAGAGCACCAAGAAAGTCAAGTAATTTTATTTGACTTCAGTTACGAGATCCTTCTCAGCAGCTAGTTTCCATATTTTAGCTGAACTTTTAATGGGATGACAGAATTTTCTCTCAATTATTCACAAAAGTTTCTTTGAGTCTGCATTGCACTTGCTCAAATAATTGTTTGCTTACTGTAGTTGATAAATAAACAGCTGCAATTTGTTTGTTCATGTCCTTAATCTTTTTTTTTAATCAATTTAATTAAAATGTCAAGTTTTGGCTTATTCTAAAAGCAATCTTGGTAACAAAAGCCGGATAATTGCTTGTCAAATGTTGTGGGGCTCTATTATTTACATGTATCAGTATTACCAGCCTCTTGCGAAACTGTTGAGCAATTGGCAAGAGACGGAGGATCTTTTACCTTTCCTTCCACCATTTCTGAAGTGCCGAGAGTACTTCTCCATTGTAGAGGTGGAGATGCTTGAATACCGGGAATTATTAGACCATGCGCAGGAGGAAGATGGCCACTCAGATGTGAGATGGCTTTGATGGAAACAGCTGCTGGCTTTCCTGTGGCCCAGATCTCCTTGTGCAGTTCTCCTGCCTCCTGACAAGGGAGACTTTCGACCTTATGACTAGCACTTTCAGCTGGCACTGTTATCAGCTTAAGACTGGAATTTTGAACCTCTCAAGAGCTGAGTACAGCAGGTAACTCTCTCTCTATCTTTTATTCTCTCTCTTTCCCCATCTCTCTCCCTCTCTCTCTCTCTCTCTCTCTCACACACATATATATCTGCTTTCTTTGCCCCGCCAACCAATTTAGGAGAGTCCTTGAAGCTCAGGAATGGAAAGAACTGCACTCTTCCCCTTTCAAGGCAGCCTGACGCATTAGTCTACTTTCAAGGCACTCAATTTGAGGTGCCACACCATGCCCTTCTATCTGCATGTTTGATTTGCTCTCTGCTGCCTCTAGATTTCTGAAGTGATACCTCACACTTCACATTTACTGTGACATAGATTAGCCATTTCTTTGTGATTCTAAGGTGCAGTAGGCATCTGAATTTCATCTGTATGACTCTTGCAGGCTGTTTGCACATTTTTACCTATGGAAATTATGCATAATGTTGATTACTTCATAAAATAAAGTAGTCCCTTCATTTTTTCTTAAAGAAAAATGCAGACGATGATGTTTGAGTAAAGCGCTTCAAATGAAAGTAAAGGCCGAAGTGTGTAGCGCTAATTTATGTTAAAGCACTTGCATTATTTCTTCCTTGAAAATGTGTATTATTTGAGCTGTAAGGTTGTGTAAATTGTCATTTTTGGTTTGGACTGTTGTTTGCGGCCTTTAATTGTACGGCACAGACTTAAGCACATCAGCGGTTGTGTGTTGTAATAGGGTCTTGTTCTTTGTATGAGGATGGCATTATTTGAATTTGTTACTTATTTGACCTGATCGTAGGTTTTTTTTTAAATTAATCTCAGAGTTGTCATAGCAGAAGTGTGTTGGATTACAAGCGGAAGATGATACTATAAGTCTGTCATGAGCCTGTTTATTTTTTTTGGAGAGCCCCTTATCGAACAGGTTAAGACTTATTTTTGCCATTTTTGCCTTTATTATATAGGACAGTAGATACTTGACAGGAAGCAATATGGGAGAGAAAGATGAGGAGAGCCAGTTGGGAATTAGGAAGAATTGGGAAGCGTAACCTTGCCATGTGTCAAATCACTTTTGCATTTTATTAATAATCATTTATTATTAATACATTATAACAGTGTTACTCATTGCGCGGCTCGCCAAGCTTTAATTTGTGCCTCGCATGGCAAATAATACGATGATATGACCTAACTTGAAAATGAGCGGGAAAATGAGCCATTGGGGCTCAGAGAGAGCCCCAATGGCTCTCTCTGAGAACGCGCTGCAGTTCCATTTTTCACCACAGATTTACGTTGGAAATTTGTGGGGCGCTGTAGAGCCAGGGAGGGCTCCACACACCCTCAGAGAGACCGGCTGCCTGCTCAGTATCATGAATACATGTCTGTCGAATCCATGCACTACATTTTAACATATCCTGCTCACTTTACGACATAAAATAGTATAGAAAATAAGAAAAAAATCTCAACCATGAACACTATCAAGAGGAAACAGAGAAAACAGGATTGCAAACAACAAGCTACAGATACAACACGAAGAAAGTCAAGGAAATGCATGCTTCCGCTCATCCCAGCATTAAGGTAATCCTACTTTTTTTGTCATTAAGGGAAATCATCTTGTCTCAATTACAAATTTGACTGGTAAATGTTAATGATTTTTTTCCCGCCTTTTGTATTTATTGCATTGCATATGTTCAGGGATGACAGATTGATAAGCCGATATGCTATGTATGAACATGACAAAATACTATAGTAATTTATAGTAAATACTATAGTGTTTTTGAACCATACTATAGTAATGTACTTGAATTAATTTGTTGTGGTAATTCTATAGTTGCTGTGGTAATATGAATTGATGAACTATAGTAATATAAACAAATTACTTTACCCTTTTCTACAACTATATGGTATAATATGCTACAATACACTACAGTTTACTGTAGTAAAAACTAAAAGTATAATACAGTATTTATTACAGTTTATCAGTTCATTATAGTTCATATACTACAGTATGCTGTAGCATTCATTAACAAAGTGTTGTAAATACTATAATATACAGTATACTACAATTTACTATAGTATGGTTCAAAAACACTATAGTATTTACTGTAAATTAGTATAGTATTTTTTCATGTACTGGCTGTAACTGTTAATACTTTAAGGTAAAAGTGGCTCTCCTATTGACTTTGTCCTATCGGTGTGGCTCTCATTAAAAAAATAGTGAAGACCACTGCATTATAATAAACTTTGAATATAGTATTTTATATGAGGCGGCACAGTGGCTCAATGGGTAGAACTGTTGCCTCCAAGCAAGAAGTTCCCCGGTTCGAGTCTAGCAGCCAGGAGGCTTTTCTATGTGGAGTTTACATGTTCTTCCTGTATTGCAGTGGGGGTGCTTCGGTTTCCCCACAATCTAAAAGCATGCAGGATAGGCCATCCATCCAGGGTGTTTCTCTGACTTCGGCCCAAGACACTGGGATAGCATCCCCGCAACCTTACAAAGGATGCGCGGATTGAAAATAGATGGAAGATAATTATAATTTAAAGGTAATGCTTTGTTCGACAGGTAATATATACAGTATTATATATTAACGCAGATGTGTTAAGTGGCGTACAAAGAATGGGCCACGTGTCAGCCGAAAAATGTTTGTTTAGAGCATGTAAACAAGGAAGTTTCGTCTCCTCCCTTTTTGGTATCCCAGCGCATAGATTGTGCCAAATTTACTGGGCCTGTATCTGTCTCAGTTTGATATGGCAGTGGTCCAGTTGGATGGCCGATTTTAATGAATCACTTGAGAATCTTCTACCATTTGATTTAACTGGGCAAAAATTTTCTGCTCCAGCAGCCGAACCACATTTCACACAAATCATAGAGATCAAATATGTCAAGTTGCTGCACTGAGTCTTATGGAAAACAGGTCATACCTATTATAATTGGGAACGAGTCAAATTGCTGCACTGGTATCTAGGCAGGAGCAGGTTTCTTTGTGTAAAAAGCTCATTTGGTGGACTTGTTCATTGGGTCAGTAGCTTGAGGTTATAGAATGTATTCACTCTGACTTTTCCTGTCACCTGCAAAGTGGGGGGCTGGAAGGGAGGGTGCATTTTATAAAGCTCTATTTTACGCTCAAGCCCGCACCTGCTCCGTTGCCTGGTATTGACTTCCGGAATTAACATATTAATTGTTTACCAGCATCCTCATGTTGGTTTTATGAGCGTTGCCAGAGAGACGAGTGGCGTGTGAGCACGCATGCAAGCATATGCACGCTCATTGACGCTTGTTTGGGTGGGTAATCAGAGCAGCTTTGGAACTTTACAAGAAGTCATTAGCAGTCAAGACTATTGTGCAGACGTTCTGATTTCAAAGGTGCTCCACAACAGCTTGTGTGGTGAGGACTGATTGAACCAGAGCACTTGAAAGGGGAAGAGAGACGTCAGGTTCGCCGCATCCTGTCGTGGCCCATCTGCCTCCTCCTCTGCTCCCACAGCCAGCCTCCTTTGTAAGGAAGGAGGGTTTTGAACATCAAAGCCTGCGGCTCGCTACCTAGGAGACGGAAACAATTAGTAAGGGATTTGGTGAAAGGTACGCGGCGGAGTTCAGAGACGCTAAACTAAAGATGGGCCGAATGGAGGGTTCAGGCAGAAGGCTTATTGATATCTTATGAAACTGTGCTACACCCCTCAGCCAACACTGGGCTATATAATTACGCTTAAATCCCAAGTACAGCTAGCGTTTTCACGAATCCCTGCTTACGCCTCCCACAGATAACAATACATCTTGATTAAGATCTAATTATCCTGTTTCCAGTGGGGATTTTAAATTAGTGTTTTAAACATAGCACCTCCCTGGAATTAAGTGGTGACACCGGTGCATTGGTCCGAATCTGGTGACTGATGCCATAGGTATATGAATTTCTCATTATCTTTTATATATTAGGGTATCCCCAGAGCTACCATGCTGAAGGCCATGGCAACCTTCAAGGGAAACAGCTTGTTATAGAGTCCCCTTGGGCTGTTAAAGTTCTGTTGAATGATTCAAGAGGAAATTTATAGTGGTTCTCACATGATTTTTGTGTGTTTATTTATTTATTTTTTACCTCTGTCTCCGGCAATTAGTCTCATTTCCATTTTCATATTAAAGTCAGAGGGCATCTTTACATTGCATCATAGTCTGCGATATTATTGCACAAATGAATGTGTTTTGCATTTAAGGTGGTTCTTTTATGTGTTTAATGCACATTAAGTGCATGCATTCGAGCTGCCCTTTTTACACTTTCTTCTTTTCATGTTTAACATGCAATTGATCTATCTTGTGGCTATAAGAACCAGCACTTCAGAGATAACAACTGATATGTGGATTGCGCAAGAAAGAAAAAGCATCCGTGTTATTAATTTTAGGGGGAAATGAGGATCGCAGATTAGAGATGGAACTGAATAATTAAATCTAATTATGTGACAATGTGAAATAATAGAGAAGAGAGCAATAAATGCAACACTCCTCCCACTAGATCATCCAGCATTTTATTCACGTGATGTAATTTATTGCCCTGGATTCCTTAAAGCTTTTCAAAGGATATTAAGTGCAGGGCGGGAGACGGTGTTCAAGCCGACAGATTTCAGCATGAAAGTATCAAGGAGTGCATTAGACAGGATTAGAATCCTCAATCACTCACCGGACTGCAATTTAATATAAGGAATGTCAGCATCCTTCCCTCCCCCTAGTACTATTAAACAAGCTTGTCTATCTCTTTCAATTAGCCGGTGAAAGACTAGCCCCGCCCCCTCCCTCGAGATCCGCTAAATGTGTTTATGACAACACAGCGGCACTAAAACTATACGAAGAAGAATACATTACCCTGTCTCTCTGTGTGTAGGCCTTCCATGGCGTCGTAAATCACACATTTATCACTGATTCTTAAGACATGGGGCAAAACAGGCTACAAACATTATTATGGAATTATTTTTTATAAATTCAGAGGTTTTGTATTACAATATGTTAAAGTCCCCCTGTAGTCAATAATTTTATCCCTTAAAACTCATCTTTGATCACCAAAACTACATATTTAAACGTTTTTTCTTATGAAAAAAAAAAAAAATCTTAATGCCTTAAAATAGCTTGAATGTAACTTTTACACTTTTGCCTCATTTAATATACACGGATCTATGAATATGATAATTACCCCACCTCCACTCGCTCAGACGAGATCCACTTGGTCAACTTACTGAGGTAAACACTGCACAGTGGTATCGCTTTTTACAACATCGGACACATAACGGAAATTAATATGATTAGCGGATTGTTAAATCTACTAGGTACTAGGATAACCTTCTTTTGAGACTCCCTTGTGCGGTCAGTTATTGATATGCTAAAGCCCGCCGGCACGTTCACGTGATTGGTTACAAGGTAGTTTGTGACGTCAGAAACACCAGTGATTTCAAACTGTCTTTGGTTTACTGCAGTTTTAAAGAGAAAATACTCAGCAATGTTGTTGACTTAGGAATTTGCACATGGTTTGGCATGTTACAAACACTAGATAGACATATAAACAACATTAAAAACTTGATTTTCACCACAGGGGGACTTTAAGTTTTTCCTCTCTGACATTCAGGGACACCATCGGATATTATAAATATTGACAAATCTAGCATTTTGTTCAATTAGTGAATGAATTGAGGCTGTGTGATATTATACATATAATCATTGAGCCAGTATGGTGTCATTGAACTGAGTGATAATTAGTGTTAATGAGTGATAAAGTCAAAAATTTCATTAAATAAAGACTATATAAAATAACTGTTTATAGTTATTGGTTTTTAATGTGATTATTAATGGATACTTGTGTTAAGATCCTTCTAGTGATCATGTCTGATTCATTTCAGGTTAATTTACAAGGCCTGCTTTGTCTCATGTCTCAGAAATAAGTGCTGTATTATAGGGCTATTCAGCGTAATTTTGAACAATTTCTGTTGCAATCTTTTTCAAGAAATAATATAAGAGAGGCTTGAGGTGTTAGGGGTCATTCTCTCATGATGTGCAACCTTGGTGAGTCAAGCAACAAAGAGAGCATTGAGACCTTTAGGGGGGGGGCGTGCAGACAGATCAATCTGGAGACAAGCCGAGTGACTAGGTCAGAGTGAGGCCACTTCAAAGGGTGTGAATGCACACCACTAGCAGGGACGCAGAGGGTTAGAGACCCTGACGAGAGGATTTAGTCATTCCGAGGCTGATGTGGAAAGCATTAAGTGGAGCTATCGGCTCAGAACAATGTCACATCACAACCTCCAGTAAAGGCAATGATGATGTTTCATAACCTCCATCATCCTGGCAACTCACTCACTCACTCACTCACTCATAATGTTATAATGTGTTATATGTGTTATAATGTTCAAATTATATGCAGACGGTTCAGCTTGATTGGACTGACCAGCTTGATTTGAAACGTAAATGCCTTATTTATTTATCTTTGTTATCTACAGTAATTTTTCGTCTTAATTTTCCAAGGTACAAATACTTCTTATTTTGTAAGTTGCATTCTAAATCCACCTGGAAATATGAGGGGGCGCTTGTCCTCGATTTGAATGGGCATGACACTCCCGCTGCCCACCGATGCAAATGAAGTGAGGCGATTTATAGACACAACACTGGTAAATGACAATGATAATATGAAAGTTAATTTGCTACTGATGTCCAGTAAATTTGAGCAGGTGTCTTTATATGCAGCATGTGTTTACTCTGGCAATATATTAGATGATTTGTGTGACATTTATGGGGGGGTAGTGAGGCTCAGAGGAGACATTGTGATCTGCCTAGTGGGTTTGCGTTCCCAAAATATCCATTTGGGGCTTGTTTTACACTATTTGGGATTTTACAGCCCATCACCCAGGAATTTTCTCATCTGTGAGCATTAACTGCCTTACATACATTAGCAATAAAATCCCCAACAAATGTGCCTAGGGACTGACGACTGCATGTGTTGGCATAAAATATTCTGAACTATACCTCTGTGTGGGAATTGTGATAATGTCTGCTGCTAGTAATCTATATGGCAACTCTCAGGTTTAAAAGAATATGTTTCTCTGAATGTGCATGACACTGCAGAGATTTGAAGTAGCCTTGCAGGCTTTTTTAATTAGCAATTCTTATGTATAAACATTCAAATCAGCAGCTACTTCTTGTTATGTGTGTGTGTGTGTGTGTGTGTGTGTGTGTGTGTGTGTGTGTGTGTGTGTTTGCACAATTCCTCTTACTGCACATTTATGAAAATAATAAATACGTTTTGTGTAAGAAAAGTTCAATGGAGAGGACAAACTAGAGATTTTTATTTATTTATTTTTTGGAAAATGCACCTCCTAGTCTTCCCAACAATGTCAACTTAACCTGTTTTTCTGCATCTATGGATTGCTACCCTAATGTGTCCCAACTGATAGAGGGCTAATTTAGCCCCAACGGATGTCCCACCTATCTCTTATTCAGAATTTATAGTTTGAAGCCTCTGTGCTGCAATGCTGCCCCCCAGTGTATACACCCACCACCCCCTCCATCCACACAGTCTCTTAGCTTTAGGACTAACCATCCCAAATCCTTCCTTTTGTTAAGATGTCAAATGAGCATCTATTTAAAGTATTTTCCTCACAAGCATTTGCTTAGACCTAAGGGCATGTGATTTATTTATTTATTTATTTATTTATTTATTTATTTATTTTTAATGCATTGCACAAGCATTTGTGAGCAAACATAATCTAAAATGCAGCGTACAGAGCCCCAGCACAGACAGAGCAGATGTATAATGTATGTGTGTTGGCACCTGACTCAGCATGCCAATGATTTCTGTTGCCTTGGATATGTGACTGGCACCGATCCAGATCTACACCTTCCCTACAAGTCCTCAAAGTGTATTTATATAGTTTTCATGCTTGGCAGGTGCTTTTCCTCACCGCCGGCTCGTAGCGGTCCCAAGGTGGAACGTGATTATGATTGCATGAGACATTATTGCCTTGTTTTGCGACGACCATTATAAGGATCTCAGGGGACGGCGTACATGGATTCACCAGGATCTATACATCGCTATCTACAGGGTCCGACACTCAGACGGCAATCAAGCTGAGTAGTTGAAGTGCTACACGTCTTGTTTGTTCATAGCTCCTTTTGGCTGCAGACTGTTGTCAGGCTCTTTTTCAGATTGCAGTGCTATTTAGTTGCCCATTGTTGACAGTTAAAGTGAGAGCTCCACTTATTTGCTATCACTGTAACCACTTACATGGACAAGTGCCTTTGTTGTTTTGTAAAATCTCAATAATAAGGATGACAAGTTGTAGTTATTTGTGGAAAATGTTGCAAGAGCAACAGAGACAAAATACAATACTATTTACCTCCGTCGTCCCTGATGACGAACCCGTGTGTCCGTGACAACAACGGATATGAACCTTTCTCGAAACAACACATTGAACTCGATCAATAAGCCAACCTTTAAGGCAAAATATGCAATTTAGCCGTGAATCTGACGTGTCCCTAGGCACCCAAATGTTGCTTTCATCTACAGACACATGTTTATATCCCGAACATCTTTTAAACTTCGCCATTTAGCCTTGCTGACTCCTGGCAAAGTTTATGGAGGATGAGCCTCGCTTCTGTCTCGCACTGTAAACGCCAGTGTAAATACACCCCCACATTTCTCACGGCTGGCGAGCAGAAGCTGTAAAATGCTCAGACGGATAGAGCAATATTCAATTCCTCCCTTGAGTTAGAGGGCAAACTTCTTGGAGGAGCGTCCTCTCTTTGGAAATAAACTCGAGTGAAATAAAACCTCATCAGCGGTCGCATCAGCGACTCCTTCTCTTTTATCACCGGAGCTCAGATGAAGAACAATTAACAGCTCACCACGAGTCCAGTGCCGAACTGAATCACCCTGTAAGCATGCCCCCCCCAGGCCAGCACTAATGCATCTCCCATTGTGCACACTTCTATAAATTACCAGCGGTACGAGTAGGCAGATACAAATAAAGGTGATTTAGCTCAAAGAGATGCTGAGGGATGGCTCTCATTAGCCCGGAGAGGAAACGCAAGTCCGGACCTAACAGAGAGGAATTCTTGCCCATTAGCGCAATGGCAGCGTGTGTATTGATAGGTTTTTAATAAGACGCTGCATTAATGGTTATCATGACTGAGTGGGTTTATGGTAATGGGGATGGGCGGCAGAAGGGGGGCACGGGACGGTTCAAATGACTTTTTAGTCAGATCCGAAGAGGTCCGCGTCGGTGAGCAAATGCCCCCTGTGAAGGGTGAAATGAAATAAGTAGCGTGGTGATAAAGACTTCCTCTGTAATAACTGAGTGGCTTCAATGAGGATGGAAGTGATGAATTGGTGGAATGGACAGCATTCATGTGTGGGTGTCTTCATTTCCTCCCATTAATCTGAGGGACTCATTTTCCGCAGCACCCATTTTAACCCTACAACACTCTTGCCTGGAGATGTTCTAATTGTATTATTAGCTGCAAGTTAAGTAAATGAAGACGATTTAATCAGCCTTCTTTTTTCCCTCTATCACTCCCTTGTGTCCCTGAGATCTTTCTATTAACAGAATTGTTAAGGGATCAATTTAGGCTTTTTTAAATAGGCTGACAACTCTATTGTCTCAATGACAAAGATACTGAAGATTAACCTTGTAAGAACACAAACTTTGCAGCTGTAGTTCAGAGGCCTTGCAAAGAATTTCCTATAATTAACAGGAAAGGCTTAAAGGTGCAATATTTGTTTCCCAAATTGCAATTTTAACCAAGGCTCCGGGACGTGTGAGGAGTCGCCTGTCAATTGCGTCATACCTGCGTTACCCCCGGCTTCTGGTTTTATTTTGTAGAAACCATGGAAACACCAAAGATGCTTTAATATTTACATGTTTTAATAGACAAGAGAACAACTGTTTGGTTACGTTTATAGACAGAAAACTAATTGTTGTTATATAGCTCAACACGTTTAGTTTTATTGTTTAAATCTAATTTTCTTGATTTTTTGCGAGTACCATGCTTTACCGCGCCTCAGAGAAAAACACTATTTTGTGAAGTAACAAACAAAGCATAATCAGATGCAGCTTTATTTTTAGTAACAGTAATACAGAATTTTCTCCATCATACAATACGTTTTAAAATTAATTGCATGCCATTTATCAACACAAGCCATTTAATATTGATATTCTAAAGTCGATCTAGTAATGTTATAACATCATTTTCAACACACTCAAATGTATCTAATATGATAAAGAGAGCTGTGTTACCTCATACTCATGACCAGAAAAGCGGAAGCAGCGCCGGCGACTGTGGCATAATAAAAGTTCCACTGCTCACGGCGTGTGTTGCGCAATCGCTCCAGCGGCTTCATTTAGCTCCCACAACACTCTGTCCTGCTCTGCTTCATACGTTAATAATCGCATCCATGAACATGATTTCTTTCCGAGTCCTTTCCCGATTATTTCTACTGGCTGTGATATGAAGACCAAATGTCCCAAGATTCCACGCTCAAACTTGGCGTCATCAAGCTACGCCTTTGTTTTGAATAGGCCTCTAACAACCTCTAGCGGACAAATTTTACATATTGCACCTTTAAGATGTGTCAATGATCGCCTGGTGTACATACGGTATGGGTATAAATATTTAAATTAATGAATGCTGCTGATTCCTAATTTGAAGTACTTGGTGTTCATAGTGAGCACAATTTAGAGCACTCTTCAGTGATGATAGGTACTTGCATGGTCTTCAAGGTTAAGGGCCCACATGACATAAAGAGCATTTATGTTCATGTTTCAAGAGGATTTAGAGAGAGGAAATATGCGGTTTGGGAATTTGTCTTGATTATCTTTTTAAATACTTCAGTTGGATGGAATGTTTCTAATATCAAATAAACTGTGTGAGTGGTATGTCCAAGGAGGTCTGTAATACATGAGGACGGCTATCTGTTAACATTACCATTCATTTTAACGGCAGTTGGCAGTATGTGATTTGAAATGTTGTCTTTGACCACATAACTTCTTGAGGTAAATCACCGGTTTGGAGGTAATGACCATAAATGTTACTGATTGCTAATGGCACCACAAGAACGTTCGTAGTCCCAAACCCTTCCCTAGAGACTATCTTGAGCGGTAGACACGGGGAAAATTTTCTGAAATATGTTATGCCTTTAAGAGCCCTAAAAAAGAATCAGGCATTGGTAAAACATGCTATAATAAAATATTTGTGATTAATAACGTTATGTTCACTCCACAGCTGAATGTGGCCCAGATTTGATTATATCTCAAAACAAATGAGAACTATGTTCAGTGGAGGCCAGCATGAAATTACACATCAATTAATAATGAGGTTGTAAAATTATAGTATATTCATTCTATGGACTTATTGTGGGAACCTCTGCTATGCTACTGGTAATGAAGCACATTTTCAGGTTAGAATGACGTATAAAGCACATGAACACTTCACACTGAAATTACATTGGTTCCACGTTTACACAGTATGAAATGGTCCAGATCAGAATTAAAATGTCAGATTTGAAGCTTTCGACTCGAATTGTGTCACGGGGGGAAATACAGATTTGGGCCACATTAAAGGAACACGCCACTATTTTTGAAAATAGGCTCATTTTCCAACTCTCCTAGAGTTAAACAGCTGAGTTTTACCGTTTTCAAATCCATTCAGCCGATCTCCGGGTCTGGCGGTAGCACTTTTAGCTGCAGCTTAGCATAGATCATTAAATCTGATTAGACCATTAGCATCTCACTCAAAAATGATATTACGCAGATATCTCGCAATGATATCTCGCAATGATATTATGCAGCGCCTGAAAATATTATCAGGTGCTGCGTAATATCATTGCGCCTGCTGCACCCATGGTACGGCAGCAAAGTTCCTTGATTATTACACCGGAATGAGAATATAGGTCCTAGCCATATCGGCCTTTCATTTTCTGTCGGTCTTAGTACACAATGTAACTACAGAAGACTCAAGTTTTAAATAGGAAAAATATTGAAACTCTTTGGTCATTTTTGAGCGAGATGTTAACGGTCTAATCAGATTCAGTGATCTATGCTAAACTGCAGCTAAAAGTGGTACCGCCAGACCCAGAGATCGGCTGAATGGATTCGAAAACAGTAAAACTCAACTGTTTAACTCTAGGGGAGTTGGAAAATGAGCCTATTTTATTATTCATTATACACAGCTAATTTAAAATGGCTGTCAATGAGGAAAGATGGTTTTTAGAAGAAACTTCTTGTTTTTTTTTGTTTTTTTTTTTTTTTCCCTTTAAATGCTCAGATGCATAGAGGAAGAAATAGAGCTCTTTGCTTTTATGGAAGTTTAGCTTTGCTTTCAGGCCATTTCTTTTTAGTTTAACACTGAAGTGTAATTTCAATGTATGTACTACTGGAGGCAGAATGAAATTGTCCTTGCAGAACTAGGTAAATACACTTTCTGAATAGGATTGTTCAGTCAGAAATGAAAGAAGCCTCAAGGCCTGCTTCACTTCAGAAAATAATAGTTTTCATATACGTTCACATATATAGCTGACTTGTTCATTTCTCCCTTGGAAAGCATGGGATATGTAAGAATCATTAATGAATGCACTTTCATCATAATGATCCTAATGAAAAAGGCAACCTCTGTCAGTTAATCACCTCACTTTACGGACGAGGGCTCCTTTTCGTTTCACAAAAATGCAACTTTATTTTGACAAGTTCTGGGAAGAGCCAGGAACTTCTGTTGCATACCAATGCCGAGATCTATCATGACCTGACCGCAAGCACCTTCAGAGACGACCCGAGTCTCATGCAGGAGAGATTTCATTAATGGTGTCTTTTCCCATCTGGGCTTTGAACCTCTATTTGTTATCAAACAAATGGGAAGTGAAAATGAACGTGAGGAGCCCAGGGACTCCATGTGGAAAAGAGTGGGAAATGAGTTCCTGTTGTACACCATTCACATGCTGTACCTCTTGACATAGAGCTGCATTTCAAGCAGGCCGTCATACGTAATCTACCTCATTCTCATCAACATAGCACCTGTGGAGGTAATATTGCATTCCTTGTGTTCTCGACATACGGCTCGTTTTGGCTGAATTCATGAACAGCATATGCAAAACAGCTCGATGCTATGCAGCAGTCAATAAGCAGGCTAAATATTGATCTAATACTTTTACCCCCCCATTTCATGTTGATTACAGAAAATACCTAGAGCGATAGCTGGGTGTCTTTTCTTGGCCTCATTTTTATGCCAAGTTTCTGTTTGATCCGAGTAGCGATAGGCTAAAGGCATTTTAAAGCATGCAGATTAGATTTGGCTGAATGAAGTGTATCTGACCTAGATGGACTGCACTTGGCCTCTTTCGTTGCTGAAATTATATTCTTCTTTGTGCCTTTTTCAGCAGGTCTATAAGTATATTCTTGAAAGCCTTCCCCTTTTTTGTGCAAGCCACCTAATTGCAGACATTCTGCCAAATCCACAAAAGAAGCGATAGCATTCTTTTATTTTCAATCTGCTCTATATAAGCGCATAATCCTATCACATCAGAAAGCTTACTTTCATTTACTGTAAAAGTGCACGCCTGTCAGCACTACACACACTGAGAAAGTCGAGTCCAAAATGAGGCAAACCAATCAGTTGAGAAATCTTTCTTTCTCTCCTCTCACTCTCTCTCACTTTCTCTCTTTCTATCAGACGTGGACGACTGATAACCAACCTCCCACTCACCCTCCACTCCTGTGTGTCTGCAGTGTGGCGATAAGCAAATCAATATCCTGTCACTTCTCATTTTTACCCTCCCAATTCTGCTTTCTGCACCCTGCACAAGGTGACAAGGCCTGCTCCGTGGTCTGGCGGAGCAATCTCTGCACTTTTTTTGCTGGAATATTCACCATCTCATGGTACCAGACTGTGTTATGACTCTGCTGGGCAAAAGCGCTGGATGGAGTTGTAGTGGAATGTGTAAATCACATGATCTCAGTTAGCTTACACAACGCCGCTGGAGGAGATGTGTTCAGTCAAGCAGCACCATCTCTACTTCCCCAACATGTTCCTTATCTATACATGGTCTGTCCATGACAAGGAGATACAACAGGAATGAAGTCATGTATACTTTTGTGGTGCCAGAAATGTCAGACGTTAGATGAGTGTGATCACATTAAAGGTGGGGTAAGTAGTTTTTCAAAAACGCTGTTAGACATTGTTGATTTGAAATCAGCCCAAACAAACCCACCCCTCTCTTCATTGCTCCGCCTCTAAAACTCACCCTCCAATCCTAACCACCCTGCTCCAATTCGGTCACGAACCCCGGCCCATTCGCTGCTGGCAGGCGAGGCAAGTGCACTAACAGTGACGCTAAACACCACATTCTCTAGCGGTCTTCAGTGTGCAGTGGATTACCTGCACAACTCTCAATAGCTGGCCACTGTTACACACGCAGTGCGAGAGTGGATGTCTATCACAGCTGACGCGAAACAAAATAGTGCTTCATTAATAAATAAAGTGCAGATCATGAACGAACGACAAGGAAACACAAAAAAGCTGGAAAGCTTTTCTAATATTAATGCAGGTTCTAAAGCGCTTGCCCAGTCATGAACCTTTATTCCAGTGATATTCTTTTGATCTCTTTTGTATTGTGTCTCATCCCTCTTTCTCCAGTTGTTTTTTTTTTTTTTTTTTTTCTCCAAATCTCCCTCTTGCTCGTTCCGTCTCCTCGACCGTTATATGCCCCCTAATGCTGATTGTTACACGTTTGTTGTTGGTTTCAGCCCGACTAACATCCAAACAGTGTTTTTGAAAAACTACTTATCCCACCTTTAAAGGGATTGTTCAATCAGAAAAGAAATTTGGTCATCATTTACTCACCCACATGTACTTTCAACTTCTTCTCATGCCCTTTGTTCTAATTATAGCGAGAGACACCAAATTTGAACAGTATTTTTGTTTTAATAGAATTTCATTTTTTTTTTTACAGCTGTAACATTTTAATTAATTATGTTCAAAGTGGCTCGAATAAAGCATTAAAGCAATATACTGTGTAATTTTCATTGCAATTCTTTCAACGATTCTGAAAAGATTCCAAAAACTTCACAATGACAGAAAAAAATCAAGGATCAGTAATATTTATTTCTCCATAATTTATATTTCCTCTTACATTGTACTTACTCAATTATGTACTGATTTATACAAATTAACTACGTGTATTTACTATAGAGTTATGGTTAGGGTTCAGTTTAGGGTTAGTTACTTGTAATTATGCATAATTTACTGTTATTACTAGTAAGAACATAGAGTAACATGTAGCTACGTCACATTAAAATAAAGTGTTACCTTGAATTCAATTGAATTCAAGGTCCAACTAAGATTGTCTGCCAAATAATTGCACCAGATTCACTGTCAAACTCTGCATGAAACTTTGGTGTGGCTTAGACACTCTAGGCTCTTAATATGTATATCAGTATATCCAACAGGTGGGGCAAAAAAAAAAAAAAAAAAAAACCTTCTCTGATGCATCGCAATTCATGAAACTATTCCAAAAACTTTACAATGTGCTTACCAATGTGTTATTTCTCTCACAGGTATTTCAGTGTTTTCAGGGTTTCCGCTGTGTGCTGCTTGACTCCGTGTAAGCGGTTAAATGAACTTGTGTCTTTGTTCCCATTTATTTAAAGCTCTATATATATAGCCAGCAGTTATCAACCCTGTAGCCCAAGTCTGGTTGCCCACTGAAGCTGAGCAGGGTTAAATCTGGTCAGTACCTGGATTGGAGACATCTTGGGAAAACTAGGTTGCTACTGTAAGAGGTGTTAGTGAGGCCAGCAGGGGGCGCTCACCCTGTGGTCTGTGTGGGTCCTAACGCCCCAGTATAGTGAAGGGGACACTATACTGTCAAAAAGCACTGTCCTTCAGATGAGCCGTTAAACCGAGATCCTGACTCCTTGTGGTCATTAAAATCCCAGTATGTTACGAAAAAGAGTAGGGGTGTAAGTCCGGCATCCTGGCCATATTTGCCTATTGGCCTCTGTCCATCATCATGGCCTACTAATCATCCCCGTATATATACACTGATTGGCTTCATCACTCCATCTCCTCTCCAACAATAAGCTGGTGTGTGATGGGGTTCTGGCACAAGATGGCTGCCATTGCATCATCTAGGTGGATGCTGCACATTGGTGGTGGTTGTGGAGATTCCACCTTCCATATGTAAAGTGCTTTGAGTGCAGAGAAATAAATTTAACAAATTATTATTATTATTATTATTATTATTATTATTATATTTAGTTAGTTAATTCTTAATAAACAATTGTTTTTATTAATTTGTACTTATAAAAAAAATATATACACAAATTTGATATTTAGAATCAGTGAACTCATTAATTAATAATAATAAAACTAGATTAAGAATCATTTTAGAATCTATTTGTGATTCCAAGAAACCGAATTGGATTAGCGAGATTCCCACCTGTAATATCCACCTGTGTTGTATGGAGAACTACTTGATATTATGGCTTACTTTGATTTTTGGGTGAACTCTCTTTGAGTGATCATATTTAATCAGTCAGAAACAATCATTCAGGTTTTTTTTTTTTTTGTCTTGTTTTTTCTATTCCTTTATTAAATATTTTGTGATTTATGATTTTCACTCTCTAATACTGTCTGAGATGTAGAAATTTGGCTTAAAATGACAGAAAAATCAATTTTTTATATATCCAGATTGAGCGTATTTTAAAATCACTTGTTTTAAATTGAATTCTCTGTCCAACTAAAGATTGTCTGCCAAATAATTGCACCAGATTCTCTGTCAAACTCAGCATGAAACTTTGTTGTGGCTTCGACACTGTAGGCTCTTGACTGACAGAGAGTTGTGATGCAACTTCACTGTAACATTTAGTTTCATGTTGCACATAATGTAGTCACATAATCATTAGTGATAAAACACTATGATCTTCATCATGACCAGATGTGAATTGCTTTTTCATAATGTCATGACTGGAAGTTATGCACAATCCTTTTTTAACATTTCCCTCTGTTTGAACAGCCATTCTTAATATTATTCATCTAATGGATTATGAAACATTGTCATCAGAGTGAACACCATAGATTGGGATACAATGAACAACCTGCAAGGATCTTCCTTTTTTTTTTTCTGCCTTAAAAGTCATTACATACCCCAGAATAGTACCTCAGATCATTTTGTATAGAGAATATATGACATTCAACATTTTTTTTTTTAGTTAAAACTGCATTGCCCTGAGGTTAATATTCTTTATGCCACATCTAATATGATATCTCACATATTAGTAATGATTTTAACATCGCATGTAATCCAGTATTGTCAGTACAACTTTGCATATGCAAGCTGAAAATAGAAACACAATGTCACCATACAAAATAAATCTATATGAGAACAATACATATATGCATACAATTTAAGACCGTTGTTTGGTGACCGCTTTTGTCTTGTTGTTTTTTTTATTTTATATACATATACAGCCATATGCATCGATTTACAGCGGAAGAGTAACTCTCTGACTTGACGCATGAAGAACTGACGAAAACGAAAGCGGAGAGGATAGAGCAAAACAAAACACCGGTCACGAATTATAAGTCTAAAATGAGAATTTTTAAAGAGAGATGTCGGAGGATTTCAATATAAGAGAAGGGTAGACTGAGTTTGTTGCACAGTCCTATTTGTTTGAACCACTACTCCTACATCCTACATCGCGTCAGAGGTTACTCATTCACTGTAAATCGTCTGTCGGAAGCTAGTTATTATAATTTATATATTTTTAAATATTGATAATTTTCTTACAAAATCCCATTGCTTTGATTCAGAAGGCCTTTATTAACCCCCTAGAGCTGTGTGGATTACTTTTATGATGGATGGATGCACTTTTTTGGGATTCAAAATCTCACGCCCCTTCACTACCATTATAAAGCTTGGAAGAGCCAGGGTATATTTTAATATAACTCTGATTATGTACGTCTGAAAGAAGATAGTCATATACACCTAGGATGGCTTGAGGGTGAGTAAATCATGGGAGAATTTTCACTTTTGTGTGAACTATCCCTTTAAATTAAGTTATCTATGTATGTATCTCCTTATTTATTTGATTGGGTTCATATAAATGACATCAGTAGTTGCTTAAGCATTAAGACTCCTCATAGCCAAACCTACCAGACAGAACTGGTGTTTTTTTTTAACCTGTGTCAATGTCAGATTAGCTGTATGCCTCTTAATGGCAGCTGTGGCCTGTCCTAATCATAATTTAACAGAGCAAACACAAAGACTACTTGGATATCAACTGAACAAATGAAAAAAGATTGGAAGCCTCCAACTGAAGGATCACCATTTTATTCTTGTGTGGCGTTGATAACATTGTTACGGCTTCACAAGAACATTAAGATAAGTCTTGCCTCTTACCCAGAGCGCCTTCACTAACACAGATAGAGAAAGCTTGTTTCTCTCAGGAGAAGTCCATAGATCAGAGCCAATACATGAACGTTAAGCATGTCAATATACAGAGCATACACAGCTGAGCCCAGTTAATACAAAGAATGATGGAATACTCTCCTGAAGATTTCTCTTATTTGTGTGTATCTATCATTTAATTTTCTCTTTGCGGTATGTGTACACATTACCTTTGCACATGCCCTGGAAAAGCCAGTAAATAAATATTGCAGAGGCACTTTTGATTTAAAGAGGGAACCATAAACCTAATGCTTTTAAATGTGTTGTAAATGAAGTACATTGTTTTCATGCAAGGAAAAAGCAATTTCATGTATTTTTTAAAAAGCTTTTCATTTCAAGACATTTTATTTCAAAACAGGAAAGTCTGATTGCATTCTTTCTAGCAGTAATAGACAGTGTAGTGTTTTAAATATTACAGAAACCTTATTCACGGACAGCTATCGCTCAATCATATCCGTGACTAAAAATACCATATCACACAGGCATTCATAGCTCTTGTTACTTGCGTGAAACAGACTGGGAATGATTTGTTTAAATATGCAGTGCCTCGGGCGATGTCAAGTAATAGTATTTCAGTTTTCTAACATTTGCAAGGCCTGTCAAAGATCCTAGCATGAAGCGGTGCATTGTGGGTACATTTTGTAGTGCTTGAACCTAGCCAATGAACTGTGGATGTAGGGATGAAATGTCACTCCTCGCAATGACTCAAATTCTTTACTTGAAAATGTCACTCATGTAGTGGGCCTAATGAAAAATGGATGGGTCTGACCACCTCCTGCACATTAATAAGCCCTCTCCAATCTGTTCCCGCCGATTATTGCTTATCTCCACACTGGCACGCACCTATCACCTGCTGTAGGTAAATGAGCCACCGCATCTACACAGCAGCCAATGAAAGGCAGATATGCTTGATCTGCATTCATATAAAACAAAACTTTAAACAAATCCGAATTGACAGCCGTGTCCAATATGATATTCACAAAATACCCACGACGCCCCTGCCTGTGCCAGTTGTTCACCAAACAGCTCTAACATTTATAGGCTTTTAGACTTCAGGTACAAATTTCTATTCAAAATGCTCAGTTCTCACATGCTAAAAATGATAGTATTAGTGTGTTTGTCCTTAACACCCTTAATTACCACTAATACAAGTGTTTATCAAGATTGCAAAGCTAATTAAGTGTCAGTAGCCAAACATGTGCTATAGCTAAAATTATTGCCTTCTACATTGCATTGAAACACACATTCATTCTCAGATTATAGAGCCGTCTTATCTTTTGTAGGATCTTGGTTTTCACAGAGACCATCATATCTGGCGTCAAGGATTGTCTTTACCTTTGTTTGGCTGTGACCACAGGGCCTGATGTCTCATTAATTGTTTCAACCTTTCAAATCGTTTGAATAATGCAATTGTTTCTTTTGTTCACTATCTAATTGTACCCATGGGGGAAAGTTAAGTATTAACATTGCATGAACAGTTGCTTTCATTTCATTTCACTCAGCATATACCTTGCAGGAGAGTCAATTAAGCCAAAGAATTCTGCAGTTACTTATAAGCGAAATGGCAGGATTTTACATAATTTCTTTGAGCATTTCGCCTGTTGTTAAAATGTTAGAATTATAGGGTGTTTCTCAATCCCAGCTGTGTATTAGTAATATGGTAAGTGCACTCCACAGGGAGTCATTTTTAAGTCTGTCCCATTTCCAAAATCATTCCAGTGCACTTGTATGGACTAGCACTGCGAAAGCCAGACCAGTTTAGTTTTAGTTAATAACTATTTCTGTCATGACAACTCTCGGATTGTTTGGCATGGTAATGGGTATGACAATGTTGATATGTTTGGTCTTGGCGGAATATATCTGCTATGCTGTTGCTGCTTTTATTGCTGCTGCTGCTGCAGAGCAAGTACGGGACTTGCTACTGCCAATACATACACCACACACTGCTGTGAGCAAGTAAGACATGCTGCTGCTGTACAATATAGCTTACATGAATTACCCATAGCAGATCTACACAGGTGGAGCTGGGGAAGGTGGAGGGTTTTTGAAAGCATGCTGCACTGCTAAGGCAAATGCTACTCATGTATTTGAAGATTGAGCATGTGAGCTCATTGGCTACTGATACAGCAGGAACCAATCATCTGTGTCCTATAGATAATGATGTGATTACGAGCAGGTTGAGTTAAGGACCTATTAGCCTGCGCATCTAGAGTTTCATGACAGAACTTTGTATTAAAACTAAATAACTTCATAAAGAAACTTCATAAAAATCAGGGAACATAAGCAGAAGCTCAGCCAAACCTGCTACACGTGCAAGAACAATCCTCTTCCAGAAGCTCAAATGTGCTGCGTAACACATGAGAATGAACCTTATTGGTTACGCAGCATGTCTGAGCTTCCGGAAGTGGTTTGTTCTCGCACATGTAGCAGGTTTGATTTATGTTCGCTGATCAATGTTTACATGCGAGTAAAAGCCTAAATTAAATCTTTTCATTATAAAAAGCTATTGATTCTCTACATTAAATTTTGACTAAACCGCTCGATTCATATGGATTAGTTTTCCTATCTCTTTATGAAGTTTTTGAAGCATCACAGTGAAAGTTACAAAGGCAGTCAATGGAAGGAAATCTGACAGCATTATGTCATCAAAAAGATCTCCATTTGTGTTCTGAAGATGAACGAAAGTCTTATGAGTGTGGAACGACATAAGAGTGAGTAATTAATGATAGAATTTTCATTTTGGGGTAAACTAACCCTTTTGCTAGTAACCAAATTCATGTTCATGAATGAGTCATGGGTAAGGACAGTAATTAGCCACAGCTATAAACCTCAGGAATTGTAATTAAGGTAGTAAGGCATTTAATAATGGGTGTTGACTATATTGCACAATGGAGATATGGATGACTCATGTGTTGCTGGTTTTTTAACTTTTATGCAGCTTCACAAAGTGTACATATTAAGCGTTGAACCTGCTGTCAGTTTATTCCATTATTCCTTCAGATCTTATGGGTGGCTTGTGGAGATCTGGGGCCGGTGGCACTAGCTGTGCATAAGTTACAACTTTGCCTAGTTTTGACGTAAATGGGCACTAAGTTAAAACTTATGCAATATTAAATATTTTTGCATTGCACCATTAAACTTAGTTGAAGCGTAACTCTACATATAAACTAAATATTTACGGAAGCCTCCAATCAGGAGTAATGGTTGGAATAAAATAGCAAACTGACTGAATTGCATCAGTAATGCTGACATTTATACTGTCAGCACGCCGCTTTGTGCATAGCTCCATGTTGTGCATGTTAAACAAAATAAGTCATAATAAATAAATGTCATTTCTCATTTTTTATCAGTGTTAATTTATTGATCCTTATTAATTTCAAATACAGTTTCTCAATGTTATTTTCAAATAAAAATACCTATTATGTTATTCATGATTAAGTAGTATCGTGTTTAATGGAAACATATTCATATAATGCCACTTTTACAAGATGTAAAATAAGTCTCTGGTGTCCCCAGAGTGTATATGTGAAGTTTTAGCTCAAAATACCCCACAGATCATTTTAATAGCATGTTAAATTTGTCACTTTTTGAGTGTGAGCAAAAACGCCCTGTTTTTGTGTGTGTCCCTTTAAATGCAAATGAGCTGCTGCTCCCAAGAAGAGGGCGGAGTTTCAAGAGCTCATGTTAGCAGTGCCGATTACCTCACGCAGACTCACTGAAAATGTCAGAAACTGTTCAGCCCTTTATGTTCAAACCGGAGTCGGGCAATAATGGAGAGACTCAAGAAGAAGTGAAAACACGTAGAATGCAACAGGACGTTTCTGAACAGTTAGTTGATTAATTTATGTAGCTGATGTGGAGTTATCTTAAAGTCATTAATTAGCATATTCTGTTATGATGATCTATAAATCGCTCGTGTGGGAACTGTTGTAAGATGCCTACAGAGTCAGAGAATATATGCTGTATGAAGATAGAACAGGTATAGTTTAGTTTAATTACGGTTATAACTTGTCATGCTATTGCATTTGTGTTACGTTCTGTAATGCAATAATATGGCCTCCTCCCTTTGTTGCAAGTTCTTGGGGGCAGGGTTTAGAAGCTTGTTGTAGTCCCTACCAGCCATTTGTTGTAGTCCTTAAACAGAGATTTCTGTAAAAGAAAATATCTCCCTTTGCATTGAACTGCATTGAGCGTCGTAACTTTGCAGATGTTGTTTATGCTCTAACAGCAACATTACACACTAACTAAAGTTAAAAAAGTGAAATCATAATCAATCACCCCTTTAAGTGAAGCAAAAGAAGTAAGAATGAAGGATAAACTGAAATTCAGAGCATTTAAACACAACTTCTGTTTATGTATTTGATGGTTGCTATTGAATTATTGAGGGTCTCATGCGCATTGCTTTACGGAGAGCTTGGGACCTACTGGCTATATTGTGCCTTAAGAATAAATGGTGCAGCTGAATAAAGTACTGAGTTAGTCACAAACTAGCTAGTAGTTACTAAGCCTCTAGTGTGGACTTTATCTTCAAATTTAAGTAAGAACTCGCGAATGGCTGGTGCAACCCTACCCTGGTCAATGTATCTCTCAATTTCAATTTCTATAAGTGTTTCTCATAAATTGTGTATTTTTAAGAGCCTAGTTTACTCCTGATGTGCATGATGAGGAAATTAAAGGCTTAGATGAATCACTTCATCTCCGTTCAGTCAGATCATCTGTGTTTATCCTAGAAAATTCAAGGTATTGCTAATCAGTGGTTTGAACACCATTGCGTAGCTTTCAGCCTGAAAATGATTTAATGCATTGCTTTATCTGCCATCACCTTGGCAGCAGAGAAATGTGTGTTTGCTCAGTCAGCTTACATTTGATTTATCTTCCATGGTACAATATAATCTACAGACACGCTTCAGGATTCTTCTGTCATTATGCGTCAAGCCAGAGGCTTCTGGGTCATTCAAGCAGATATTCTCTTTTTAAAAAGATGCTTTGAATTTCCGGCTTTCAAATAAAATCTTTTACACTATAATAATTTTATTTTCACATTCCATGCTGTTCTAATCGATGATCAAGCATTGTATGAGAAGTTGTTTTTATTTATTACCAGAAGACACCAAGAGCATGGAGAACAGTAAGAACAACAACAACAAAAGTTTTAGTGGGTAAGAGTAATTGAAAACTTTCTATATATTTTCTTTTCTTTTTTCTCTTTTTTCAATCTTGTATGAACTGTTAAAGATCTATAAGCACTGGGGAATGTGAAAGCAAAAATAGCATGTGAAAAAAAAATCAATTACTCATTTTGGCGTTATCCAACTTTAATTAGCTAGTTTTTTCAAGACCCCAAGAAAGGTCTTTAAACAGGGTATTTCATGTGCTGACGCATGTTCCAATTGAATCAAAAAGTCAGGGCAGGACATAAAGAAGCACTCATTTTTTTTGTAAAAATAAATAAATAAATAAATACATAAAATAGAATAGATTGCAACATTTGGGTTCTGGAAGTAAAAACCCCATTCACTGATTTTTAACAATAACTTATAATTAAGGACAGACCTACTGTGAGCTACAAGGTTGTTAATCAATAGTATATGCTTTTGCTGAAGCCATCAGCCTGCATTATTTGAAATATTTTTTTTTCATTATTATTGTTTAACAGAATACCTGGTGAAAAACTACATTACCCATGATTCTGAAGAAAAAAATCCACCCAAGAAAGAGTAAATTGCGCCAAAAGAAGACTTTAGCATCAATTGTCATTCGCAGTGCTTCATGGGATTGTCATTCTTTCCCTCGTTAAAGCTTTTAAGTACACAGTCTTGTACCTTTTGTCTTTTGTCTGAATTTTAAAAAAAAACTTTTTTGTTTGCTTCAAATCAAAGTTTGTAATGTTGTGATTCACCTTGTAGCTGGTTCTAAAAAAAAATTAAATTTCATTAGGGGGCAGTTGTGGCCTGATAGAGAGTTGGACTTGTAACCCGAAGTTTGCAGGTTCGAGTCTCAGTACCCGCAGGAAATGTCGGTGAACAGCGCTCACTTCCACTCTTATTACCCAAAACTGAGGTGCCCTTGAGCAAGGCCTCCAAACCATCCAGTCGCTCCCCGGGCGCTGAAGCAAAAAATGGCTCCCCACTGCTCCGGGTGTGTGTTCAATACAAGCGTGCCACATGAGTCTTGAAGAGTGAAGCCAAATTGTCTCAAACGCCCCCAAGTGGCTGGATGCATTATAGGTCATAAACCTCACCCTCTTCATATAATGTAATGGGACGTGAGACAAACTCAACAGTCAAATTACACCAAAACAGTCACTGAAGCACCTTTTTCTGGAACTTCGGGAGGAGATTGGGGGTTTTAACTCTTTCCAGAACTGTTTATTTCACACTGACATAAGTTGTTCACCATTATTAACCGATTCTGCAGGAGTGTGGACGGGACTTTGATATCGCGGCTCCACTTCGCGCTCACTACTGAGCAGACTCCAAGTTCACTATGCGCAGACTCGAGACTCAAGATGTCAGTGCCATATTGACACACTGGCAGCTTCACTTACTATAATGGAAGAGAGTGAAGGTGCATCATCCATCTTTTTTTACAGTCTGTGGTTCAATACTGTGTGTGTGTTCAATACTCACTGCTGTGTGTGTCTTCACGTCACTTCCACTTCACCGCTATAAACATGATTTTCTACTTGCTATTGCTAATCAGAGGCAGGTAGTGTTATGGGGTGGGACTTTCTCATTCAACAGAGCATTTGATTGGACATAAATATGTGTGCTGTGTAGGATGAGTCATCAATATTTTGGGTGCAAATCTGTGCAGTAGAAACACTAAATTTACATGTGTATATATTTTGTCGACTTTGAGGAGAATTTTATATAAAGATAGCCTTGAAGCTATTACAAAAAAAAAAAAAAAAATAAGAGAGCTGTAGATGTCATTTATATTGATGATCTTGTCAATTAAAACCACAGCAAAAAGAAAGAAAAGATGATGTGACCTTGTGTGTGAACAGACCATGCACTCGTTTATTCACAAACACACAAAGATGCATTCACACATACCCACACGCGCTCCCCCTCTCTTCCACTGCTGTATGCGAACATCCACATGGGTACACAAGTAACCACAGGTTCACCTCACTCTCATATTGCAGTTCGCTGCACATCTATAAATAGGCTGTAGGGCACCGCACAACCTCAATATGCTACTCCCATACACTTCCACTGCAATTATCCCAAGGTGTATTTCAGTTAAGCAGTCAAGCACAGGGAATCAGCCCCTCAGTTTATTCAGCAATGGTTAATAACACTGAAAATATCTAATAGTTGCTTGCAATCAGTTTAGTCAAAATGTGAAACTAAGTGGTTTTTTCCCTCTTGTAAAAGATGATAACATCTAACTGATGCATGAATACCCCGCATTCACGTTCAATCGAAAAGAATCGTTTTCCTTTTCAAGGTGTAAGAACTGGGTCTAGTCACAACTCTTGCCCTTGTTGGCTTGTCCTCCTTTTTGTATGACACATACTTTTACTCAGAATTTTGCATGAAGGCAATTTCCCCCCTCATTGTTAAAAAAAATGTCTGCTAGTTAAATGTCTTGCAGTTTCTCTTTTATATAGACATTGCTTTTTATTTCCGAATGTGGGAGCGCTGTGAGAGGAAGAGAGCTGTATTTTATTTGCTTGGCTAAGGCTTCTATTGAATGTGGAATCGGCAGGCAGCATCTTGACTGGGCTGAGGGGCGGGGGGCAAGTTTGAGAGAGGCAGACTCAAAGACTGTGAGAGGCTCTCTGAGCGAGAGCGCCTTTGATATTCCCTCATAGGTTGACAGTGACCTTCCTCTGCTCCTGATGAACCCGGGAACACAGACGTAGCTCGGATGAATTGTTCTGCAAGCTGTCCTTTCGTCTTGTGTGCTGCTAACTGTAATGAAACAACTGCAGTCTGCATGTGGCCAGAGGGATTAACTCCTGGAGATCTAATACACACACGGATGCACAGTTAAAAACACAAAACAGCTTGGAGGCTCTGTGTAAAGATGAAAGGGCAAACTGTGGACATTTTCTTTAAGATATATTTATAATATACGCAGTGCAGAGCAGTGTTGAATAACCTGCATAGTCTCGAGAAACTTTACAAGCAAACCAGGCATTGGTGGCAATGGTTCTTTGATCCACTTAGGCTTACAATGCTTTTGGGTAATGCAGCCCTGTTCAGCCTGGTTATGAAACGTTATTATATTATATTATATTATATTATATTATATTATATTATATTATATTATATTATATTATATTATATTATATTATATTATATTATATTATATTATAATGTCCACTACACTGTAGTGCAGTATATTACATTGCAGATATTACAGTATATAATATATGAAAGCTACTGTATGCGGATCTAATTCATGGAAAATCATTTAAATATAAACTGCATGTGCAATGTTAAACTGGATTCTCAGATATTAGTAATGCAAGTTTTAATACTTCATAATATCATTTAAAGCTGCAGTCCGTAACTTTTTATGGTTAAAATTACATAAAAGTACATAACCAGCCAGTGTTCAAAACTATCTCCTTACCTTAGCCCGATTCCCAACAGAAGCTTGTAATAATGTTTTATAATAAAATCGGTACTGGTAGGTTTCCACGGGAAATTCGAGCATGCAGCCGTTCGTCTTTGTGTCATTACGTCACGTTTGTAAACAGAAAGGAAGGAGACCCAGCTAGAAGACTACGCATATAGGATGCTGCTGGTAGCGGATAATTTATAGCCTTTTCTCACAGCAGCTGCAATAATTAAACTTATCATTTTGATGGCGGATTGAAATCCAGAAAGGTCCAAATGACAATCATCAGTGACAACAGGCAATGGACCCTTTTGGACACATTTTAAGGGTCATCAATATCGTAAATCCTGCAATGTTTTTTTATATTTTCATTTTTTTTTTTTTTTAAACGTAGGTACATTTATAACACTATACTTAGTATTATATTACCTTTGCATCAAATTACAAAAATCTAGTTAACGCTGCTGTGAGGGTGTTTCTAATACAGCAGCTATGTCTTTCTCTCTTCTGACTGCCGTTATCAATTGCTCTCTATTTTTTTCCTCTTTTTGAAAGTTGTGAAAACACTATTGTGGAGTTTTTCTTTTGCTATTTGAGCAAATGGAAACACAAAAAATATATTTAATGTATTCTCTCATTTACCGCTATAGAATTTTACCCAACTATGACGACTTCTGCTTCTGAGAAACCTGGAAATGTGAAAAGGGTCTATTAACCCGTAGTCAAAAGCAAAAGACTTCAGACTGCGGAGTGACTAAAGAAATTGAAATCTACAGGTAACGCTAATACACACTAAATACACATAGTCACGCAATGCTGATGTTGTTAACATTAACAATTTGAGAACAAAGTATAACAGTAATAATAATTTGCACGGTTTGACGTGATCCGAGCTAAGCGATCGTTAGATTTAATCACCATTGGCAGCGCGATTTATTATAGGCCTAATGCTTTTTTCCTCAGTTGGTGAGAACAAAAGTGGCAGACATGTTACGTACTTGTTTAGACATTTTCCGGTGAAAATTCTTATTTTGGTCATACTTCCAAGATGTAGAATCTGTGATTCCGAAGTACAGTATCCACCGATGTGGTGACTGACAGCAAACATTGGATTCATCCGCTGAGGAGCCGTGCCGAGGCACAACCCACGTAAAGATAATAATTCCGCATATAACTGCAATTGCAGGTTTCAAACAGAGATGGCGATAAAGAGGCAAAACTTACAGACTGCAGCTTTAATAAATAATAAATTGTCTATTTGTCTGTTATCTAGTTGTGGTTTTGGAGTCATGTTTCGGTATGGTTCGAATTTTAGGATGAATATTAATGTGAAATTAAATTTCCACAAGAATACTCTACTATTTGGTAATAAACACTTGAATGGTTTAACAAAATTATGTTAATACTAAAGAAACATTTTAACTTAAATATGCTTGCATCATTAAGGTACCTCCAGGGCCAATTTGTTAAAGAAAAAATATTTTTAAATGTATAGTTGTTTAACTCTTTACCCACCATTGATACAAATTTTCCGTCATTTATGGCACAATAAAATAGGTGTCAAATGGTCAGAGGTAGACTTTGCTTCTGCATGAACACACAATAGGGCTTTTCACACTGCGCTTAACCCTGGGTTATTGTCATTCTAAACACCATTTTTAACCCCGGGTAAAGGAACGTTTTACACTTGTAATTTAGAAGCGGGGTTAACACCCCTTTTTACCCGGGGTTATGAAACCCTGCATTGCAATGCCAAACTCGTACAGTGTGAAACGATGGAGAGTGTTTTCGAGAGTGGAGAATGTTATAGCTAGACGCTTAGCAACAGACAACCAATCATGTACTCATGGTTGCCTGCTTTGGACAGTCACAGAAATGCTGTGCATTGTAAATAAACAGTAAATTCAGCGTTTGAGGGGAAAAATGTCAAATGCTGACAGAAAACGTGACCGTTTCATTCTTACCTTTATAATCCGAAATATTCATTCAGTATAAACTCGATAGTACAATCGGCAATACGAGAATACACAATGCTAGAGCTATATAAACAGGTCACGTGCTGCGTTTATCCAATCAATGACACTGACACCACAAATAATGCAAATAAGAATGTTAACCCAGGGTTTAGGAATGTACAATGTGAAACGTCAGTTTATTAATACACAGGAATAATTGTTAACCCCGGGTAAATTATGAGCAGTGTGAAACGTGAAGCAAAATAACCCAGGATTTCTTTTACCCGGGGTTTAGAATAACCCAGGGTTAACTATTTCGAGTGTGAAAAGCCCTAATGTCAAATATTGCACTCCTTTCTGTTGTGCTTCATCCTGCACAGGCACAGTGAAGTCTTAAGTTTAACCCCACCTTGCTTACTGTTAAAGCAAACTGTTTTTGAAATAGAAACATGCGCATGGCTTTCAGTTCATGATATTTACATACTGTTACTTACTGTTCCTTTGGAAATGAATGTAATAGAGCCTGATAGCTTAAAGCTTCTGTAGGTTAAAATATGGCATGTAAAAATAAAACACTTCTCACATGCTGACTTTTATTTGTAAACTCTTAAAAAAAAAAAAAAAAAAAAAAAAAACATACCAGGAGTGAGTGGATGTTTAGAAGGAAGAGAGATGAACTGAGATCATGTGAGGTCCTTTTCTGACACTGGTCACACAACACCATTCAGTACAAGCTTCAGAACTAAACCAGTTTTGTAATAGGTTAATAGAAAGGTGATTTCTTTGACTCTTCAAATGTTTAACATGGATGTAAAGCATTTATTATCATTGTGCATTTTTAGTACAGTGCCACTTGAAAGTTTGTGAACCCTTTGCAGAATCTGTGAAAATGTGAAAAAAATTAACAAAATAAAAGAGATAATACAAAATGCATGTTATTTTTTATTTAGTAAAATTTTTTACATTTTCACAAATTCTGCAAGGGGTTCACAAACTTTCAAGTGGCACTGTATGTCTCTTAATCGCACACTCTTAAAACTGATGCGTTTCCTGTGTTCTTAACACACCTCAGTGTCTAGTTAAGAACAACACATTTTGTGTTACTTTTTACTCAGCCAATGTGTTATTCCTCTTAACATAGAAAGTGTTGAAATATTTTACACACTAATGGTGTTATAGTTACACAATTTGTGTCAAATGTTATTTGTGATCTAGTTTAACAAAACTTGTATACAATAAAAACACAACAAAGTTCAATCTGCTGCATTTACATAAAAATTCAACGTTCAAAAATAGTCGAAATTAAAAAAAGTCAACAAGCAAAAATAGTAAATTAAACAACAATATTGCTTGAGTGAAAAGTTCCTGAAGAGTTCACGGATAATCAAGTTTGTACAATGATTTTAAAAAATATGGTATTCGACAGAATCTTAAACATTTAATATATTTTTTTCTTTTGAGTGCATAGCATACAAGTGATGGTTACGGTCAGTGAGATGAAGCCTCTCCTGAAACTGCCTGTCATTGCCAGAAACTGCCAAAAGTGCTTCAGGGACGTCTTCCATTCAAAGCTGCAAGAGGGCAAATAAAGACAGTTTTGTTATTTATGCACATAATAACAAATATAGCAATGATGATTATGATTAGCAGAAGTCCACAGGATACTGTTTGACAAGCACCTCATGGTCCGCCCGAGAAAAGCACCAACTCTGCTTCACTCTTCAAATTCCTTTTCATAAAGCAAACGCTAGATTTTACCTCTTGAAATGTTTCAGATGTGAAGGTTGATGGATTGAAGAGTGTACAGCTATGATAAGATCAGCCAGTGGAAAGCCAATTTAATGGCAATATCCAACAGGAGGATCCTTTGAAGTAAAGTAATGTTACAAATAAACTCAGGTGGCAGACCATCACTGTCAAGATTCACCCCCAGGGTATTTCATGCGCATCTCCTCCAAACAGACTGCAAGGGTGGAAATATTTTTTTATTTATTTACCCTTCCATCCATACATCCACTATTCTATTTCTATACCTCCACTGTGTGGACCATGAACCCTCCAAGGCAGTTTAGTCAACTCAAATGTCTCCAGGCTCAGCAGGCTTGACCTTCTTTGACCTTACATACAGCAATTTACCCTCTCATAGTGGATATAATACGGTATGTTGCCGGCTGAGCACAGCCATCATGCATTTTTTTAAATGTAGATCTAATGTTTAATTGTGAATCGATGACTAAATTGTTAATAAGCAGAGATCCATGAGGTGTGAACTTGGATGGAGCAGTGTCATAAAGATAATAACCGGGTGTGTGGACACTGAATGAAAATCATTCTGAAGGAAAAGAGGACATAAGATTTTCTCTTGTTCTTTCACCAAACTGACATGGGGGAAAATTACATCTTTGATGCTTTTCCATCCTTCCAGAGTGAATCCATTCAAAGGAGCAGAGTGTATCTGGCTTTGCTACAACTAATTAAGACTTAAGAAGGAATAGAGGCCGTCCTCTTCGATTCAGTGCTGTTCTCTGTGTGAGTGAGATTGCATTTGACTCATTCTTTGAAGGGACACCAAACTAATACTGGAAATAAAACAACATGGCTTTGATTCGCCGCTTTTAGTATTGGTTCTGCGCTTCGATTCTTGATTTTTGTCTTTTTTATTTACAGTGCATTGGCTGCATGAACTCAAATTACATTTAAATTAATTAATGCCCTATTGAGTCATGTTATAGACCTGCACAAGCTGTTCTGTACTATATGTTCTAATGTCTGATTACATTGTCGCGTTTGCTATTTGAAAACCTCAGGCATTGCAGATGCATTCATTTTCATGTTGTTCGAGGTGATCAGGGTTAATTTGTTCTTATTCACCACACAGCTAGATGAATGGAATTCATGGTGATCTTTTGTTATAAATGTACACTGACATTTATCACCTGTACCTCAATTCCCAGCGTCCCTTCCCGCAGGATGTATTGAATGTTTTGTGGAGTGCGGTAAAAAGGCTCTGGAACACTAGTTTTACTCCCTGTCTGACCTCGAGGCTATTGTGGGTTCTAACCCAGCGTGAGTCATGAGACCAGCAAACGATGGTTTGGCTCCCATCCGGAATGCCTTTTGGGATGAACTCTGCTTTGGTCGCATTTGGTACCTTAAAGATTTGTTGTTGTTTTTTTTTTCTTTGCTGGGCTAATGATGATTTATTTAGCCTTTGAACTTCAGCTAAATAACTTATTTTTTTTTTTCTCCTGGAAACATAAATCATGTAAGTTCTCCCCCATTTCTTTGACGGAAATTGTGTAAAAGAGGTCAGTTTCTCATATTTTCCCTGTCGCTTTTAATAGGCTATTAATGAAGATACATGCTGGATCCTGTGGTTAATAAGACAAGTGTCAGGTTCTCCTTTCCTGCAGAAGACATAGTGAAGAAGCACTGACCGTCCCGCTGTTTCTCTGACACCGCTCATCAAAAGGGGTGGGTGGTGAGGTGCATAGCGGGGAGGAGGGGTGGGGGTGTCAAGGCAGAATTACTCCTCATTACCGAACCGGACGAGCCAGTAAATCACGGCTCTCCACGCCAGCAACTTTCTCCATCATCACTCAAAATAGCTCCGTTAGAAGCCGCTCGTGCCTGCTGACCTATAAAACCGCAGTGCCGCATCCTCGCATATCATGTTTGAGCGGTAAGCATGTGTGGCAAAACATGGCTCAGATGCTGCAATCAATATTGTACTCTGTGCTGAAAAGCACCGGTGCCCTGCAGGTAAAGGTGACATACTGGAGAGGCAAGTTTCTGTGAGAACGTTCATAAGGGAAACCTTGCGCCCTGTTCAGACATAAAGGCATTTCATAACTGAAGGTTGTTGGGTTGTTGGTTGCCTAGTAGGCATTTGTACTGCTGGATATTTTAACGTTGTTGATGGGCTGCACAACTAGCTTTTGAAGTTTGATCGCAAATTAGATGTATTGCCAGTTAAGATCAGATATCATTCTACTTTAACAAGGAATCAGTTTCTTTTGGGGAAAGTCATTGTATATTGCATGATTCACAATAACAAGATGATTATCATTTCTGTTCTGAGATGTTTTTGTTGTTGTTAATTGCATATATTAAACTAAAACCAGTAGGTGGTGACAAGTCATAATAAGTGAATCATAGAATCATTAATTTAACCGATTCGTTCAAACTGGCTGATTGATTCATGAAAGAAGCAAGTGTCCACTGAATTTATGAATGGGTCATTGAATCATTGACTCAACCGATTCATTCAAAAATGGTGAATCATTCAAGAATGAAACACCACTGTGTTGCTGGGAGATGCAACTTTTCTGCTTTGTTTGGAACTAAACAGTCAAAATTGATAACGTTGTGTCTAAAATTGTCAATTCATATAATCAACTTTTATTGTTTATTGAACTGTTATATAAAATGAATCACATTTTGCAGTCATGCTGATATTTTAGAAAATAGCACTCGTGCTCGTGTGATATTGCTTAACAATATTATGTTATGTTATAAACACAAAATTCAGTGTACAAAATAAAAAAATTTTTGCAAAAAGGGCACTTATCTAGGCCCAAAGGGCAGGTGCTTGTGCACCACTTGGGGTCTATCCGTGCATGTTTCTGGCTGTAATCATTTGCCCAAAATAATGTTGAATATTATGTGAATGTGAAAATAAAGCATAACTGGTGCCTATTGTGTTCCCAAATGCACGCTAAACTCACAGCAAATTCAGAGATGGAGTTCACTGCATTCTTTCACTGTGAACTGAGCTGTTCTGAGACACGGAAAACACCGGATCACGAGCTGATCACGTGAACAAAGCGTGCGCTTCACTCTGAAATATGCAGTGCAAACAGACTTAATTAAATATAAATAAATACATTTTTGGGCTTCAAAATCGTGAGCACCATTCACTACCATTATAAAACTCCAATTGTGTTCGTCTGAAAGAAGATAGTCATATACAGCTAGGATGGCATGAGGGTGAGTAAATCGTGGGATAATTTTCATTTTTGGGTGAATTAACTCTTTAAGTTGCATTCTTTTGCGGAATAATAAGGGGATTAAGCCATATTGTGCTTCCGATTTTAGTTCGTTTGACAGATACTTTGCCAAAGCAATGTTGCAAAACAATGTTATAGAGCTTTTATGTTATAATGAGAAGTTTAAATATATTTTCAATTCACTATGAAACTGTGGTGAGACAGATTAGCTGCCACAGTATAGTTAATGAATAGGAAACACTGATGCAGCATTTTTTTTTTTTTTCTGGATGTTGCAATTTATATATACAGATAGTAGTATACTATAATATATAGTATAGTAGTCACCACTGAGTCACTACTCATTTACACAATGATCAACTTTTCTCAACGTTGTTGGACACACCCACATCACATCAGCAATGTTGGCAGAAATTGTTCACTCTTTGAAAATGAATGACTTGCAGTTGCGTTGTGCTCCTTTGGTTTGAAACTTTCAGTGTTCGTGAGGGAAGCTGTCTGATTTGTCCTGGCCTAACCTTGGCTAATCAGGATATGTCTCAGCACTACGTTTACAAATAGCGTGTTACAGCACCTCGACATTTGTCATGCTCCCTGGTGAAAAATGACGTCTCACTCCATTACGTTCCTGCCGTGCAGACTGCTCGTCCCATTAGACGGCGCTCCATGTCGCGCCGTGTTACTGCAAGCTCCATTGGCCTTTATTTCACCATCAGCCAGATGAAACGGTTGATATTAACAATCTGTTTCTTGATGTATGCCTCTCTCTGATATCATCCGGCATAGCTGCAGCACCCATTAGTAACTGTGTTACGTTTCAGATGGTATTTAATGAAGAGAAGCCCCTCGACAGGTAATTTCACTCTACACTTTCATTTGATATTTACAAGTCTGGATGAATGTTACCCCACTAGCTTAGCGTCCTCATTTGCCAACATGTTGCCAATTACACTTCGATCCACCTGAATGACCTCATGAACTGAAGGAAAGGATGAAAACTCAACCGAGCTTGCCTCCTGTGGGATGTGTGGTGTCCAAGCCATCTGCTTCTTCCCTGGCAAACGAGAGCAAGAGCTGGCTCACCTAGACTGGACTAATATGACACGGTGAGCCTAAACCCCAACAAAGGGATTAATCCCCTCCTCTGTTGCTCTTATTTTCACTAAGTGTTCTCACAATAAAGAAGAGAAGAAAGAAGCCTTATTCGTATGAGTAGTTTTCTCTGCACTGTAAAAAAGAATTGTTGGTTTAACTTAAAAAAGTGAGTTAACTGGTTGCCTTAAAATTTTGAGTTCATTGAAATTAAAATTTTGAGTTAATACAATGAACAGTATCTATCTATCCATCCATCCATCCATCCATCCATCCATCATGACAAGGCTGGATGACCAAAACATTGCATTAAATGTTTTTGCAAGGTGTGATAGTGTGCTGATTTTTTCTAATCTGTTTATAATAATAATAATAATAATATAATCAGATATATGCAAAGATCCAGAGCACACAACCTTCTGTAACGCCCACATCCAGACACAAACTCCCACTTCAGTAGTAACTACAAAGATCCCAATCCCGTCTGAATCAGTGCATGAAATCACAGACGTTCTTCATTAGCAATTGCAACTAAAAAAGTCTTTTAGAAAACGAATCCCATCCGAATAGCGCTGAAGATCGTTGACCCAACATTAAGTGAAAACGCTATCTGCTGTGTAGTTCAACAAGCACAAATAAATTATTCTCGATGTGCTTCTTTTCTCAGCTTCTGGCTCCTAGGCCAACATGAGCTGAATAGAAGAACAAAAAATCAGCAGCACTCTAGGAAATCCTGCCAGAGAGAGACAGTATTTTTGGATTTTGACAGTTGCTAGAAAGTCCTGCAGATAATGACATTACCACGCTCGGCTTTCGCTGCTCCATCGCAGTAAGCGCATCTCCATGCACAGGGCAGAGGCCACGTAGAGCGTGTGGAAAAGACACTGAGGCAATTAAACAAGTAAGTGCAAGTGGGCCACACGCAGTACCATGCCAGAGGCCCTTCCTTTCCCTCCACGGTCAGATGAGAGAGATGTATGAAGCTCGGATAGGTCACATGGATCAGGCTGGATTTGCAGCCTTAGTCCTGAGGCTCTCTCTATGGGTTCTTGCGTGGGTATCCTCAGGAGTCAAGGCTACTGCTGTAGCTAGCCTCTGTCTTTCACTCCCTCCCTCACAACTTCTCTTGGACTAAAGGCTTTATCAGCTTGTGCAGGAGAAACTAGTACACTCGTCTGAAGCACCACTCGACATATATGTGCGGCTTCTACAAAAGTAACTGGCTTTTTGAAAGATTCTAAACAGGAGTTCGGCAAGCACAAACGTGGTTATAAGGAAACTTTAGTTTAGGAGTTACGGGCAGAATTCAACTTACTGGAGTATGACCTCTACTGACAGCAGAGCAGCTATTGTATTCTTATCTGGGTCTCCTTGGCCAGTGCAACTTTGAGCTTCCAGCACAGATAATAAAACATCTCCCAATACCTGCTTTTTCAATTCCATTCCACGGCACCGAATGCTATTGATTGGGAGTTCATCACCCTGATGTATTGATTGTATGTTTTTAAAAGTTTCCTTGAATAGACGTGCCGGTGTTCCTTGTTTCAGCAAGTCTTTTAACTCAAAACTTCATGCATAAGTAACACATACATTGGCGCAAATCCGAGACGGAGAGCAAATGCGAGGGTGGAGTGATGAACGTGATTTATTTGTAAATGATTAAATGTTTTTTTGAGTAGGCTACGTACTTGTTTTGAAATAACAAAAAGTTGTTGAACAAGTATTTTAGCTGGTTTATTTTGCTGGTAACTTTTTTTCTTTTTTTTTTACCAAGATTCCACTGTATACGTTAACATAAGCTAATAGTTAATTAAATAAATAAATAAAAACAAGAACACTACTTTTACAACACTAATTCTCACATATTGTACTCAAAAGATTTGGGTCAATGTTTTTTTATTTTTTATTTATTCTTTTTAATTAATTCTTTATTCATCAAGGACACATTTAATTGATCAAATATGATAGTAAAGACATTTATAATATTACAAAAGATTTATATTTCAAATAAATAGCTTTCTTTCTATCATGGTTTCCACAAAAAATTTCAGCAGTGCAACTGTTTTATCAACACTGATAATAAGAAATGTTTCTTGACCACCAATTCAACATATTAGAAAAGATTTTTAAAGGATCATGTGATACTGAGAACTGCTGGAAATTGAGCTTAGTCGTCAGAGGAATAATTGACATTTTAAAAATATATTATAATACAAAACAGTTATTTTAATTTGTAATCATATTTCATAGTTTTACTGTAGCCTTGGTGAACATAAGAAACGACTTTCAAAAACATTTTAAAAAATCTTACTGACCCCAACTATTTGAGTGGTAGTGTACATTTTTAGCATTTCAAGTTACATTAACATCAGTATTTGTAATGTATTATGAACAAACATGAATTTACAATGAGCAATAGTGTAATTATAAATTAGTATTACCTAGATTAATATATGGTGTAGAAATTCTTTTGTAATCTTGAAATACAGAACTTTGTGAAGTGTTAGCATTTTGCTTTTAATACAGTATGGTGTTGATCCTGGATCTGTAATGTAGTACGGGCAAGTGTATTTCACACTTGAATTTCTGTGAACGGAGCAGTCAATGTGAGCCCACTCTGCACATACTTCACAACAAATCTATTCACTCCCAGTTATGGAGAACAATGTTATTGCACTACAGGGTATTCTGCATTTTTTTCCCACTGAAACAGTGTTTTTGATGGCCTTTTTGGCCCTGCTTACACCTGGTATTAAGATCGGATCACAGGTGATCAAAATACAGGTGTAAACGGGATCTAAAATGTTTTGAGGTTGGCCACTTTTGACCACTTCCAGAGGTAGTCGAAAAAGCATTAGACTGGATTTCTTTTGCAGTGTAGACGCTCATGTGGTCGAATGCATTTGAACACCGCAAAAGACCTCCGACTCTCCGCCTACTGACCTAATGCGTAAATATTATGGGAAGCGTGCTAGCCAGATGGGATTTAAACTTTGTCAGCTGAAAACCCAAGTTTGGTTTGAAGACGAAAAATGTACCAAGCACAATGTTCTCTCACCATTCCTGATTTCTAACACGCACTCGCAACGTTCGGCGTGGTCTTGCAGATATCAGAGCAGAAACGAAAGCTGATGGTCTGTGTGTTTTTCCTGTGTCTCTGGGCGTGTTCATACGTAAATTGCGAGAGCTCATTTCGTCTATTAGATCGAAAGATCTGAAAAAAATACATACATTTACCAGCCCATAGACCTCCCCTTGAAGAAATCAGGAGAGAAGTTGTTGAAAGTGGACAAAAGAGATGGATTAAAACACCAGGTGTAAATGGGTATGCGTCTCCCTCGTCTACTTGTGATCCGATCGACCAAAACGCATATTAATAGCAGGTGTAGACAGGGCCTTTGACCACAGTGCTGCCCTTTAAACACAAGGCCTTTGCTCCCTGAATATACTTTACTTTATTAAATTAGTAACACTTTACAAAAAGGTCACATTAGTTAACATTAAGTAACAATGATTTGTTAACTTAAGATAATAAAAATACAACTTTATTGTTGGTTCATGTTTATTAAATAATATCAATATATAATGTATTAGTACATTTTGAAATTAACATTAAGATTACGATTAATAAATGCTTTAGGCATTTTCATTGTTAGTTTAACTAATGTAGTTAACTAATGTTAAGAAATGCAACTTTGTTGTAAAGTGTTACCGTTTAATCATTGTTAGCATAACTGAAAACCAAGTCTTTTGTCTCAAAATATATGTATTGAAGTTTAATGGATTCTCTGTAGCTGTATCATTCTGCTACATAAGTTCTATTGTTAAATTCTTCTTATATTATCTTTCAAAGACCTCTTGGATCAGGACCATTTTGCAGGGCATATAGACAAGTGTTTAGGAAAGCGCTGTGCTGGTTAGCTGTTTGTGGTTTCGAGTTGTGAAAGAAAATAAAATCAAAACCCCATCATACCATTCTTCATTTTTATACACATTACACAACATCAAGAGAGCTTTGGTCTGTTATAGTATTTGTAGCATCTGCCTGTGAGCAGTGCCCTTGAGTACACAGATATCTCTTGGGCTGTATGTTTGGATATGCCAGTCAAACCTGGACATCAAATATGCAAACAGAAATGTAGTGATTATTAATTAGTGATAATTAATTGAATTTGCATTTCTGTTTATTGTTGTTTGTTGTTTTATTGTAGTAATGTCCAGTCTTGAGTTATCGTTAATGTGATTTTCTTTTAGGTCATGTGTTGTTCCTTAAATGAGCTCTGTTGCTGTCTGTTGAAAGAAAGAAAGAAAGAAACGCATACATTTTTTCGAAGAATGACCCCCATATACTCTTATTTCAACCCCTATAATATGTATACATTTATACCATGTGCATGTTGTGTTAAAAATAACTATCATCCTACACCATGATCCAATTTCAATCTGAGCTCCACTCCGCTGTACTGCCAACAACACTCAATTTCACTTGAAAGATGTGCGTTACCTCATTTCAATGCAGTAAGTAGATTTCATCCTATTCTCCTTCTCATGTACGGTGAAAGTCAGTGCTGTTTCAGCGGTGTGCTAATGCAGGCAAACTGTGTGGAGGACCAGTATAAAATAAGGTAGCCATCCACTATTCTGCTTTGTATTGAAAGAAATAAACTCTCTCCAAGACTTCATTTGTTCTACCAGCCATTAATCCATCGCCAGGCATCTTCCATCCTTGGGCTTAGTGACCTCTTTTCTCTCTTTCCTGGTTGGAGATTGGGAACGCAACAGGGGGCAGAGGATCTCCCAGAATACCAATTGGCCTCACTGGAGGGGGTGGAGCACAGGATCTTGATTATAGATTTTGGTTGTGGGTGTGCATATGGAAGTAAATGTTTGTTTGTGTTTGTGTGGGAGCTTGTGTCTGTGTATGTGTCTAGAAAATAAATTGATCAGTTAACCAACCAGCACTATCTTTTCTTTTCTTTTCTTTTCTTTTCTTTTCTTTTCTTTTCTTTTCTTTTCTTTTCTGTCTGTCTGTCTGTCTGTCTGTCTGTCTGTCTATCTATCTATCTATCTGTCTATCTGTCTATCTGTCTGTCTGTCTGTCTATCTTATATATTTTGCTGTGGTTCACAGTGCAAAATAACTCATACCAGATTATATTTGTAGCTTTATATTTTACATATTTGGGATAAGTCATACAAACATATTTTAATAAGCAATTTATTCAATCTCTATTGCAGAAAAAGACAAATGTTTTGGTGTTATTTTCACAAGTTAACTTTCAAAACTAAAAAATGATCCTGTACTTCAAAACCTGCTCTTATGCTTTTATTAAAAGTATAAATGTTTCATTTCACATATTTTTTTTTTCTGTATCATGTAATTTAACTATCTAATCACCAATTTTAATCATAAAAACATAACTTTATATCACCAATCCATAGCAGAATTGTCTTTTAGTAATTGCAAAAATTCATTAAAAGATAATGCATGTAACTACTGCACTAATGTGTACAGTAATTTATGTGCAGTCTTAGTAGTTTTCTTTAATGTACAGTATGTCTGAATTTACAGTTGTCTTTCAGATTGGGATTAGCTACAGTAACAATTTCCCCCATCCACAATATCATTAATTATACCCTATTAAAGATGGAGGAATTTTATAATACACTGCCAGCTAATACCAACAGATAAGGTGGATGTACAATATATCCAGGTAATATGCAGAACATCCTCTGAGCTTCTGAGGTCTCGCTTGACTTTCCCCTCATTGCACACAGAGGCATCCATACAGTAATGGGGTTATTCTGTATGGGCTCTAATGCAGTGGTCCAGTCTGATAAAACTATGCTAGCCTTGCACGGGCACAAGGGCAGTGGTCAAGCAAGGGGACAGCACTAAAGGATCAATGGCGATCAGTGTAGCTTCCCCGCCGGTCACTGAGCAATGATTTTTCTTTGGTCACTCACTCACTGCGGCAAGCTGCCAGCTCTCTCCTTCAGAACAGCAACAGTGCCCCCTGTTGCCAAAACACACGCCCAAATCCAGACCTGCCACCTGTGAGGAATTATGAGCGTACCATTTTTTACTGGTCATCCTTTTTATTGATTAATTCATTCTCCTACTCAAGATAAAAAGTCATTTTTTGTAGGTGAAGTTTGACTTACCTTTGCTTGCCACCTGAAGACTATCCGGATGACATAAGGGACTGAATCACTGCCACTTCTAGCTCGTTACTCACACACTGAGCTTTCACGAGTACAGCACATTCACTAGGAGATAGTGCTTCTGGGAGAGATGTGCAGTATGGCTGTCCAGGGAGGCGGGTAATTATCTGTTATGATCACCAGAAACGACAGCGGTCCACGGGACAGCCTCTGTTATTTCGAGCACGGAGTGATGATTAAAGTGGGAAGGAGACGTCTGCTTCACATGTGTCTTTGGAAAAGAAATGATTTGCTGACCAGGGAATTGGAGTGACAGATGGATGGATCTTAAGGAGTGTATCACTTGGCAGTTTCACATCATGATTGGCCTCAGCATCTGGACTCGAGATGTCATTTTGGCCCCTCCAATCCCCAGCAGAAAATGTATAAGGAAATGCAAATGAGTTTAGATTTAGATATTATATATTATTATAATATAATATAATATAATGTTTGGAACTGGACATTTATGCATTTAGCATGTTATGTAAACAGTATTGTATGGTGGAAGCATTTGCAAGGTCATATATAATGTAATATAATAAATATAATATAATAGTAATCACTAGGGAAATGTCCCTTGTAAATGCCTGATTATGATAGCAACAGATAATTTAATGGATGCATTAATCTAAATTATTCGCAGCATGCGGTGGCATTTTGCGCTACTTAATTAATTGAGGTTCAGAGAATGCGTGACCATAGTAACATGCGGAACTACAATGCATCAAAGAGCCCTTTTTCACCCGTTTTCCCCATCTGACTGTGATAAGCGAAAAGCCAAGCACGTATACGCCATAGCCATTGCATTTGTGTCCCCTTTTCTCGTCCCTAGACAATTGCTAATTATTGTTACCATTCGAAAATTCATTGTGTGGCATTTTTAATTAGACTACAAAATGTCAGCATCTCTCTCAAAAAAGATTAATGGGATTTGGATAATTTTGTGTCCCCTAGTTCCCTGGAAGCTGTCCTAATTCCAACAGCAGTTCATAATGTTTGATTGTAAAGTAGGTTCGGTCTTTGACTGATGCTTTGGCACGCCGTTTTCCTGCTCTCTGCGGGCAAGAGCTTCTAAACGGCGGTTGTGATGCGTAAAGACACAAATAAGCGAAATACATCATTGAAGGGGAGGGGAGGCTGTGAATATAACCTCCTAATAAAAGAAAACTACATACAGTAGGAGCGAAGCGCCCTGGCTGGTGCGCTCACTTGCTGATACAAGCAAAACCGAGGGGAAATCTGATGGAGGGTGATGAGTTTATCTTTATCTTGTATTTGTGGCAGCAAATGTCTTTTTTTTTAATAAATGTTCATCTTGCAAGTATTTGTATGATAATACAACACCGTTGACACACGTGAAACGCAATTGCGAGGGAAAACAAGTCAGCCACTAATACCACAGTGACTGGCATTTAAAGCTACGTTGGGCACTGTGTTTGCGTCTGTCGATAAATCCCATATGTAGTTGGGATAGCGGTCTCATCCCTCACCGTAATGGGAGCCGCTGGGTGGGCAGCACAGCTACGGAGTGAGTGGTGTGTCTGGGGCTCCGCTGAGGGCTGTGGAGGTTTACAGCTGGCCCTGGCCATAATCAGGCCTGCTGATGGAGGTGATGAACAGCTTCCTTTAATAGGTTTTATGAGTTCACCGCCGGCCTGCCTCTGCTGCTGGCATTTATCTCTCTGTCCCTAGAGACCACAAACGCTTCTAAATTAATAAGCAGTCGGAGAGCTGACCGGCAGACGGGCAGACAAAGCCCACGCATCCCTGTGTGTGTGCATATCCCTCCTTGTGCACACACATGCACTCCGGACTCCCCTTGTGCTCCAGGTGTTTGGGGCTCGGCAGACAGAGGGAAGATGAAAAGCCTTTGCAAGCAGCATGTGGCCATGCATTTTTATGGGATACCCTCCCAGCACCCTGAAACCACAGTTGGCCCTCTGCCTGTGGCGATGGCAATCCGAGCCTGGCCCTCCCAACCGAACAACGGTGCTGTGTGCGTGTGAAACACCCATACAAATGCAGAGCCTACAAAAAGCACTCAAAATGCATTAAAGTGCTCTCTCCCCAGTCAAATTAGTTTCATTTGCACCATCTGAAACTTCTGCGCATGAGAAGTGCTCAAAGCAATCATATCTCGCAGTTACTGTAGCTCAAAGCTATAAATGACGGTGTCTCTGGAGCTTTTGTGAGGAGAGGAGTTTGTGCAATATAGAAAACAGGTCACAATGATGAAGTTCTGAAATATTTATTTTTTTCATTGTTTACTTGTTTCAGGGAGACTTTGAAAAGTACCATCGATGACACCTACCATATACCTGTGCGGCAAATATTATGAAACGCCGTAGTGCACATCTGTTGAGGTGGAGCACAAATGATTTATTTATTGAAGCCAATTAAAACTTCAGAACAAGAATACTTCAATGAGAATATAAATATCCAATAGCAATCATCGGTGTTGTCAAAAATATAGGTTTTCCGATAAATGAAGATACTGATTATTTGAAATGTTGTACCATCATCGATATACACTAGTTTTGTGTAATTGTGTAATTTCCAACATTTTTGTGGACTGATGATTAGAGCATTTTAAAAATTTTATGCAGAACTCTAATAAGCGTTTATAAACCCATCAAAATAAAAGCTTGAGGGTTTAACTCCTGCAAGTGAAGAAATTAAATCGTAATTATTGTAATTTTACTACTGTAAAATAAACTTATTATGAAATAAATGTATATATTTATATATAATAGTAACACATCAGCCTGATAAATCTCAGTTTCAGCTGAAAAAAAAAAAAAAAAGCTTAAATTAGCTTAGATACTGTTCGAATTGTATACCATTAATGTTGTGGCAATTGAAAATAGTATAAATATTGGGTGACACTTTAGATTAGGGTCAAATTCTCACTATTATCTATTAACTACAACTTTTGCTGCTTATTACTGCTTATTAATAGTTAGTAAAGTTGTTGTTAAGTTTAGGTATTGGGTAGGATTAAAGGGTTAGTTCACCCAACAATGAAAATTATCCCATGATTTACTCACCCTCAAGCCATCCTAGGTATATATAGACTATCTTTTTTAAGACAACACAATCTGAGTTATAATAAAAAATACCCTGGCTCTTCCAAGCTTTAATGGTAGTAAATGGCGCTCACGATTTTGAAGCCCAAAAAAGTAAATCTATCCATCATAACAGTATTCCACATGGCTCCAGGGGGTTAAAAAGGCCTTTTGAAGCGAAGCGATGGTTTTTTTTACAAACAATATCCATATTTAAAACATTATAAACTATAATAACCAGCTTCCAACAAACATCCGTACACAAGTCGACTTACGGCAGAAGAATAACCTCTGACACGACTTTTGACGTATGACGTAGACGTCTCTCGTGGTTCAAACAAATAGGGCTGTGCAACAAACTCAAGTTCCTCTACTCTTATATTGAAATCCTCATTTCTATTTAAAAAATTCTCATTTTAGACTTCTAATTCGTGACTGGTGTTTTGTTTTGCTTTATCCTCTGCGCTTCCGCGTTTGTCAATACTTCATGCGTCATGTCAGAGGTTATGCTTCCGCCGTAAGTTGACTTACATATGGATGTTTGCCGTAAGCTGGTTATTATAGTTTATAAAATTGTAAATATGGATATTTTTTTTTTTACAAACACCCATCGCTTCACTTCAGAAGGCCTTTATTAACCCCCTGGAGCCGTGTGGAATACTTTTTTGATGGATGGATGCACTTTTTTTGGGCTTCAAAATCGTGAGCGCCATTCACTACCATGATAAAGCTTGGAAGAGTGTGGATATTTTTTAAATATAACTCTAGGATGGCTTGAGGGTGAGTAAATCATGGGATAATTTTCAATTTTGGTATGTAGAATATGAATAAGGCATTAATATGTGCTTTATAAGTACTAATATATCCTAGTAATGTGCATGCTATTAAGCAACTATTAATAGTTAGAATTGGTCCCTAAACTAAAGTGTTACCGAATATTGATATTTTTTCAAGGTACTGTATCGAGGTTAGAGATTCCAGTATCATGACAACACTACACATCTGTTGCATACAAAATATTTTCAAAACAAACAAACATCTTGCTTTTTTCCTTTCTTCTCCCTATGCGATGGATGTAATTTTGAGTTTCAAGTTCCTTTTCAGGGACTACGTCTTAGAAACAGGACTACATTTGGTTGAGAGGCACAGCCTTGGAATCGATTAGCTTCACTTGCCTCTGTGCCTGAGCAAAGTGTTGTGGGGCATAGCTTAGCAGCTGGGGAGCCTTGATTGTGTGGCATTTGTCGAGTTCACCAGGGAAGTGCATACTGTGTTATTGGGCAATATGGATTTTGGCACAGTTGGAAATGGTCTATATCTCCAAGATGGGAATAAATTGGAGCAAAGTGCGGCCATTGAAATGCATACAGAGCGGACAGAAAATGTAACATGCAGCAGCTGTTTACCCACTGCTATCTGTCACAGGGCCTTATGAGGAAATCGTTTAAGTGTCACATTACTCTAGCATGTAGGGCATCTGTCCTGAAGTATTACCCGCCATCCGGAAAAGAGATATGGAGGCGGTGGACAATAGATTAAGGGATAGCATCACGCTTGGCTACCGAATATATTATTGAGTGAATCAGTTCTTTGACAAGGCACTTTTAAAGGAAAAAAGTGTTGTGTATTTCGAGCGATCTGATTTAAATTTGGAAGTCGTCACTTAATTAAGTAGCCTGGCATCCAAAGCTGGAAAGAAAAACAGCATCTCAGCGGAAGATGAAGACTTCAGATATGACATGGGCATCAATTACATGCTTTTAAAATGACTTGAGCACTCACCCTGTGAAAGCAAAGCACAATTTTAGCTTATAGTCCAAGACATCTGATTAAAGTGATATAAAAACTGTTAATAAGCATACTGACGGCTTGGCAAGCTGCCACCTGCGCTACCGAAGACGTTACGTTACCTCTTGACTTATGAAGAGCGCTATCTCTCCACCCACAGTTGATTAAAGTCTGTTTTACATCTCAATGACACATCTATATCATTAGCATGTGTTAAGATGCCAAATAAAGCTAAAGCTAAAAACGACAAACAGATGAACAGTGAAGGAAGAGTGCTAGGCTTTTATCTTTACAAATGGCCAACGTGGTTTCTTTCGTTGTCGCCGTGGGCTCTAACCGGAGCTGTCTTGCTTTAATAATCCTTGTGGGTATTTACGAAATGTCACTCTCCTTCCTGGCCATCGCTGGCTGGTTTTTGTGAGCCGTGTGGCAGGACCCATTGTAGGCCGCTGAGGCGGAGCGGGATGTGGTAAAGATTTGTCATGTGGCTACAACAAAACTTGCACACGGAGCTTAAGATGATTTATAGGGCTTATTTCTGAAAGTGGTAAAGTGAAATTAATCATGATCCCACCTGACGCCACTGCTCAGCTGTGATAAATGACAAGCTGTCAGCCGCAGACAGTGTGCCATCCATGAAGTGGCCGCTGATGCGCTCCCTTCTCAGATAGACTGACCTGAAGTGTAGCCCTGCCAGATGCCCCTCTGGATGCATGCGTTGGGGTGGACCGGGTGCAGCCGCGTCCCCCCGGCTGCCTGCGCAGACGTGCCCTAATGAGCGGAGCTCAGACTGGAATTGGACAAACCGCTCACCTCCTGTGAAGTCGCAAAGAAGTTCACCACACTGTCAGCTTGAGATCTTCATTGCTTTGACAGCTTCGCAGAGTTTCTCCTCTGCTTTTACAATTAGAAAACAAAAGAATGTGAAGATGACACAAGGTCTGAGAGAGGATTTTTTTCTGGCCAGACGTGTGACTTTTTTTCTTTGAATGAGGGTGGTATCTTTGTCCTTGGTTATGCATGATAGAATCGAGACATCTGAAGGTACTAATTTAATGGAAAGCATCCAAAATGGTTGATCTTTGGAGGCACGAAAACCCACATTTTCTTGCTCATTAATGTCTGCAATGAGTCGTAAAGCTGTGGTTTTTGTTGTTCTTGCTGTTCACCATAAGTCAGAAAGTTTATTGCTTCAGTAGTAATGTAGACATTAGTGTCCTTTAATTGAAAATCTATGTTTTCCTTGTTTTTATTTTTTTGTTTTTTCTAAGGTTGCTCAAGTGAAAAATGCCTGTAAACCCATTTAAACCCACCAACAGCCTTTGTTTTCCCCTCTGCCATGGAAATAAATAATTTTCGCCCTTGACAACAGTGTAATTAATAGTGATGTTTAGCAGGTCCATTTCAACGTACCCTCTTAATCTAATTTTGTTTCCACTCCGCGATTTGTAAATTACTGCAGAATGACGCACCATTTACCACTGTCCTTCTGTGCGACAAAGGTAATTTTTCTTCCTACATAAATCTCTCTCTCTCCCTCTCCCTCTCTCTCTTTTAACCTCTCCATCTCTCCTCTTCCCCCTCTATTTACCCCAGAAGCTTTTGGATGTTTGCAAAGCTCCCAGTCCCTAAACTGCAGTGCTTTTACATGCACTTATATAGTTTTCATGTAAAGGTCATTATTGTAATATAAACAGGGGTCTTGTATCACCCTGAATGTGGTTTTTGCTGAAATGACCGTCTGACTCTACATTATCCCACTTATTATGTGGCTACTTGTCAAATAAATAAATAATTGCACATTAAATATTGATTTGAGTTGAAATTATTTTATTATGCGTGGAGAAAGAGACCGCAGATTGATATGTGAGACATGAAACCAGCACAGCTATGTAGGAAATCGGTTGCCTGGGACGGTCAGTTTGGTAGTTGTGCAAAAGTACAGTTTATGAGACTGACCATTAAGAATGAAGTATTTCAGAGGGCTAATAATGTTTGTAATAACTTAGGATAATGACATTGATCTTTGTCATTATAGCAGAGGTCCACAGCCCATTACTGGACACTAAGTGTTAGGACTGAAAACGGCCGAAGTGGCATTTAAATGGAAAAAAAAAGTGTTGAACTGTATAGCTATATAGTATAGGTGCCATAATATTTTTATTTTTATGTTTTTTTTGCTTAGGTTAACCAGTTGGTCAAGATATTCAAGAGATTCTGCGGTCAGATATTCATCGTCGTACATGCAATTCATCATAACTAAATTCTGTACATTGAAACTGAAATGATACTACTCATGTCTATTGTATCACATAGAAAAATGTTGCCTTTTCTGTAAATTCTAAGTGATTTTAAGCCTGTTTTTTTTTTCTTGGGTTTTTTTTTTTTTTTTACTTCCATTGTTTTTTCAAGTAGTTTAAAAATTTGGCAGGCATGAGTTGCAGATTGTTGGGATTCTTTCTAGAATGAAGTTGCAGAATGATATGAAAATTAACTTTTTGCATAATCACAATTATTTAATCATATTTTGGTTAGAGAAGGCCACTATTTTAGCAGTTGCTACTTCCCTGTCTCTTGTTTCACACAAATTCTACTGGTGCAACCTTATGTTGCAGTTATTGACTATAGTGCAAATTACCGCAGAGGACTTCAGTATTAAAGGGTTAGTTAACCCAAAAAATTAAAATAATGTAATTTATTACTCACCCTCATGTCGTTCTACACCCGTAAGACATTTGTTCATCTTCAGAACACAAATTAAGATATTTTTGATGAAATCCAATAGCTCAGTGAGGCCTCTATTGCCAGCAATGTCACTGAACCTCTCAAGATCCAGAAAGGTACTAAAGACATATTTAAAACAGTTCATGAGTACACTGGTTCTACCTTAATATGTGACGGAGCGCCAAAGTCACGTAATTTCAGTAAACGAGGCTTCGTTTACGCGATCCAAACCACTGATTCGAAACAAAAGATTCGTAAAGCTTCAAAGCTTCATGAAGCAGTGTTTTGAAATTGCCCATCACTAGATATTATTAGATATTGTGAATAAAGTCGTTATTTAGATTTTTTGGTGCACAAAAAAGTATTTTCGTCACTTCATAACATACAAAACATAACATAACTCGTCGTTTTGGGTGAACTAACCTTTTAATATTACTATAATATTGTTAGTCTCGTTGCTTGTATTGTGCATTGTATTGTATAATTTGTTCTTAGCTGGAACTTTTAGATAATATACAGATAAAAGATGAAATAATTTCAACTCACAAATATTTCATGTTCATGCATATATTTGGTGAAAAGCTGTGCAATAAGTGTCATCTGTGTTTTTACTGTAACTACATTATCTCTTCAACTCCAGTTATAATTGAAAATTATTCTCATAATTAAGTGTCCAGAAATAATGTGAATACACTCTTTGTATGTCGTGAATGTAGGGACTGCATAGTTGTTTTGACTACATTTCAGATCTTCCAAATAATAAATAAATGATACAAAGATTTCATTATTAGACAAATGACTCTTTAAGAATGACAGAATACACATGCCCAAGGGTGAATCAATATATCTCATCTGGTTTGGATCAGATCTTCAAATGGGAATCTAAAAAAATCAATAGAATTAGACATGCATGACAGTTTATGCTATGCTGTAATCAGTAAATCTATAAATTAATGAATAAATCAATGAAAGAAAACACACAAAAATAGTTAGGGTGAAAACCGAACACTAGCCAACACCCAAACTGTGACAGTGTTGCACATAGCATCTTTACTTGTTCTTTTCTTCCAAAAGTCGTATATTTCTCTTTGTAGCATGTTTCTTGAAAGTGTGGTGTTGCTCATGCACCCCCAGAGATAAAAGACAGATGTATTCATACAGAGTTCAGAGGTTTAGAACTCTGTTTCAACAGTTGGAAGAGTGCCACTTCAGATGCCAGTTGGGGCACTAAGAGATTCTGATAACTTTGGAATTTTACTGTATTGAATTATTGTCTCTATCATACAGTTGAACCTCTAAATACTGCAGAATACCTCTTGTTGTAAGACACCCTGGTTGAAAAGATTTAATTTTTGTTCCAGTCGCAGCCATGGTTATGGTTTTTTGGTGCCATTTTTAGTAGCTTGCTATGCCAGTAAAATAAGAATGTAGAACATCAAGACCAAAGTGCAAGGTACTGTAATGGCTGTGAAAATGTTATTTCATGGCTTTGGTGTTGGTAATATATTCTATAATTCACATTCGTTGTAATAGACGTGAGCCTCGATTTTCTATTGACATTAAGTATATACTTTGTCATCACATGTTAGAGAAAAAATCTAGAGAAAATGATAGTATTTTAAAAGGTCACTTCAGAATGTAGGACATTCATGCAAAAGCGTGTAGAAATTACTTGACTTATGTCATGACAATAGAAAATAAGCAAATACATTTTGAAACAGCACTTCAATGCATTTATTAAATCCTCTGGCAGGGATCTAGATGGTCAATGAGAAGACATGACACTTTATCAGTTTAAAAAAACATCTGTGTTGTGTTTCATCATGGCTAAAAACCACTGAAGTGATGTCTGAGCAAAAAATTCATGGGTATCATGATCTCCCAGACCCAGCAGCCTCCTTTCCGCACTCGAGAAAGGCTGTCATTTTACAGATGTCATACATGACAGATGCACCCTGACAAAACCTTCCACGTAAAAGAAAATACAATTAGAAGCCCCAGTGGACAGGCCACGCATCAATTTATCCTGAGCTGCCGTGTGACAAGGCTGGGCAGTGCCACTCGATTTTATGTCTGCTAGATGGCTGTGACTTATTTCAGCATGTCTCTCTTATCTAAGCGTTAAAAGCTATCCGTCTTCCAGCGCAATCTTGGCCCACTGTCTTCCATCTCCTGGCATCAGCGAGAACTGTTACAGCGCATGTAGTCGCCTGTTGAACTAAATTAGTCTTAGTAATAAACAATCATTTAAGTAGGGCAGGCCGGGTTGTGAATGAATGTGGCGAAGGCGCGCTGGATGATGGAGCTAGTGTTGACAGATTCCATTGGCTTTCTCATGTTATCAAACACAGCAATACCGTCAAATCAATTTATTTGAGAACAATCTCTCGAGAGATGGAGTGAGGACAGGACTGAGGCAGAGAAAAGGAGAAAGAGAAAGGCAGTGAGTGGGAAATGTGCCTCAATAGGACCTCAGTGCTGCCAAGTCACTCATTGATTATCTCAACAGAGCTGTAAAACAAGCTCCTGTGGTTGTGTGTCCATTGTAAATGACAGCCCTGGGAACGTTTTGTTGTTCTCTGCTGTCAGTGATTGGGTTTCAAGGTCTGAGTCAGTGGACAAAGCAGCGTACTATTTGGAAAAGTATTTCAAAAGAATAACCGCTCAGACAGGTCAAAGAAACAGGAGAGCGCGAGTTTGCTTCCATGGTGCTGTGGAGTCCAGCAACGCCCCTTCGTGGCCAGAAGATGATTCCTGAGTGAATAAACTAAAAGCTAGCAAGATGTGTCAGAATAAGATGAAAGAAGTGAATTGCTCATTCACGGAGCTTTTTTTTTTCTTTTTTTTTTACAATGTCACGAGAGGGAAGAAAGCAGGCTGTGCACCCCATCAAAATTTCCTTTATTATAGTCCAGCCTTCCTAGTAATATCACCAACAGAGTGGATCCTTGACTGTCTGAAAAAGGGGAAGAAAAAAATCAAAGACTTGAAAGCTCAACGGTCACTGTGAATTGAGGAGTATCTTATTCTGCACCACGGCTGGAAACCCTCACTTGGAGACTAGCTTTATTTTTCATCAATACCTCTATCTAAAGGAGAAACATGAATTTAGTTTTGAAGCGGCGTATGAACCGAAGACATGAAAGAAGCTATAGGAGTTCTTCAGAGGAGGGCAAGGTGAAATCTCTGAGGATCAGAGTACTAAGTCACAAACTAATTGCTCGCAGTTCACTACTTACCATCAAGTTACATCAATGTAATGCGTCTGCTTGATTCACAGGGATTCGTCTTGTATTAACAAGCTGTTTTACATTTCCCCAAGCAAGCTCCTCACAGGAGGCCTCTGATTCCAGCCCCTCAGCTGTCTACTTATATGACTCGGTAGAAGATAGGGTGACTACGGGGAGTCGGTACCAAGGGCAGATGTAACTCCCAGCACAAGGGTGTAGAAGCTCCTATGGTGGCTTAAAAATTCCACATCAAAATGTGCCATCTTGAAGGAGGCATATCTCGAGCTCTATCAATGCAGTCTTTTTTCGCAGTTCATTCGAAGTTAGTTTTTGAAGCGATTTGCATGACGCTGCGCTAATGGCGCAAAACACTATAGCCGTTTCATATTTTAAATAATTTGTTTTACCAACGCCTTTGCCTGCATTGTGCCTTGACGTGGGATAAGCAATTATTGTGAATCTGAATGAGGCATGTTCTGCAGCGACTGAAACCAGCACTGTCTTTTCCCTGGTCTTCTCCTAATCACTCCCTTGCTTGCTTTTATTTCATGCCCTATTTTAGCCCAGACACCTCAGCGCTGTCATTGCCGGTCTCCAGCTTTGGACAGCCAGACTCAGTGAAGCTCATAGGAGTAGGGATGCGTGAAGAGTTTGCCAGCTTTTCACAGAGGGGGAGCCAGGAGATAATAATGGGTGGAATGCAGGAGCCATGCGTGTCGTGCGAAAGAATAATTGCTGCTCTTTCAACAGTGCACCCCTAATTGGCCTCGCTGTGGTCAGAGAAACTTCAAGTCGGAGAGGGCTGGCGCACACGGCTTGTAGAGCCGAGACGTGGCTCTAACGCCGTTGCCCAGGGAGCTGTATCTGAAGATCCGTTCCCCCTCCAGCAGGGGATATTTCAGAGAGCCAGTCCCAGCCTCCCTGACTACAGTAGCTCCCTCCCTCCCAAGCTCATTCATTCCCCCCAGCAGTGACCAGACAGGGAGAAATGACCCCTCATTAAAGCAGTGTCATTAGATGGGGACGGCTCTGACAGCCACCTAATCTCACCAGAAAGTGAGTGTGTATGCTCAGTAAATTTGCAGAGATTCCACAGAGGAAATGTTAAAGAAATACCTTCAACCCAGCGGCGACATTAAAAACTTTTTTCCTTCTCTGTTCTCGCCATCTTGTTATACATCATTTGCCTCGGAGCAAACAGGACGCACAAAGCTTATTAGCGTAGGCTACAGCGGGCAGAACGCTCTACAGAAGACTGCGTTACTCCTCCTTTTTTACTGCCTGACAAGACGCTGATTACACTATGTCAGCGTGCTAAAAAAGACAGGCCTATATGCTAGTCTCTCAGCTGGATTTCTGATCTTCAGCGTTTACTGGTCCCTGAGCACCATGCCCATCACACTAGGCTAAATGTTCGATATGAAGGGGAACAGATTATGTAGGATCACTATCTAGCCATATCCTTTTCAAATCCCCTTCATCACACCTATCAAGTCTCATACATCGTACAATTCCCATTAGTCTTATCTCCATTGCTCTTGAAACCTGCTCATTCCTAGTTGTGCCAAACTGCTCTTCGTAGCATTTTAAACTGGGGATTTCCTGTTTTATGCAAAACCTATTGATTTAAAGCATCAAATACAAATTAGATATGCTTCTTTCTGATTTAACTTAATTTGGGCTGTAGTCCTTTGTGGTGTACTGCATATAAATGTCAAATTTAGTGTTTGGATTTTAGGTCCCCATGCTGTCGTTGTGATTTTATTTATTTATTTTGAACTTATTGATGTCTCCATGTTTGTTGTGAAATAGAAGTCTAGAATTTACTTCTGGGTGGAACTGCTGCAGAGCCATGGCAGAGTGTGTTTGAAGCTTGTTGGACAAATCCTTTGGTTTTTACTCTGTCCTTGTGGTACCTACTCCAATAACACCACCACAGGCAAGAGAAAGGGAACAGCAAATACTGTGTGCTTTGGGAACAGTCATTTGCTTGGCAGCAAACCTGTGTTGTTCCTTTAGGAGTTTGCTGTAATGAGTGAGTCTGGCATCAAACAAGGTAAAACCACCATGCCTCAAGAATGATAAATGTGTAAAGACAAAGAAAGAAAGAAAGAAAGAAAGAAAGAAAGAAAACGTGAGATGAAATGGAGGTAAAGATTAATGAAAACAAGGAATAAAAGACAAAGAAAAGAAAACGATTTAAGGAAGGAGGGAAGGAAAGGGAAATGCAGGAATGAAGGAAGGACATAATAAAGAAAATAGAAGGGAGAAAATAGAAAAGAATGATGGAAGAAAGATAAAAGATTTAAAGACAGTATGAAGGAAGAAAAAGGAAGTAAAATGGAGGAAAGGACAAGAAATAATGGGAAAGAAATGGAAAAAGTAGAAAGGAAAGTGGAAAGGAATGAAGGATGGAGAGTTGAAATGAAGAAATGACTGAAAGAAGGGAAAAGGAAGTAAAGAAGAAAGGTATGAAAGCAAGAATATAGAAGAAAGTAAGGATTAAAGAAAGGAGAGCAAGAGGGAAGGGAGGGAGAGAAGTAAGGAAAGAAAAGAATAAAGGAAAGTGGAGAAAAATAAAGTAAGAAAGGGAGCAAAAGTAATGAAGAGACGAATGGAGAAAGGACAGCAGGAATGATCAAAGAAAGGAAGTGATGAAGGAACAAAGTGAGACATTAGGAATGAAGAGCAGAACAAAAAAAGGAAGAAAACATGGAAGAAACCTTCTAAAAACATAAAGGCATTCATTTAAAGAACACGAGTACAAATAAAAGCTGCAGAACTATATGTGAAATTCTGTAAAGCTGTAAGTGAGGTTTTATGAGACCAGTGAAGTATATTGGTGTAGATTCCAAATAGATGAGGGTGTGAGAAGACAGTCAGACTCTCGGCTCTGAACTCTCATAGTTAGAGGGAAGCAGACAAGATGCCATAAGCAGGATGTTCTGGTTTTGATGCTGTGTGTGTGTGAAATTCAGATGATCAGCTTCAAGAGTTCCCACTATTTTCACATTGATTCTGCTCAGAGGTGATGCCAGAGAAAAGAGCAAGTAGAAGAATCAAACTTTTCTACAGAAGTAACATTATGATGAATCGCTTTCTGTGAGCAAGCTGCAAAAACGCTTTTTCAGGACTGTACTTCAGCCGCAGTCTTTAGAGTAATTCTCACTTAACATCTGGTTTCATAGGAAAATAAACATGTCATTTGTGTTTCTGAGCACATAAGGCAAAGCGGTTCAGCATCAGTGATTTCCTTATCAAACCAAGAGGAAGTATATCCAAAGACATTCTCAGCCGCCTGCAGGGTTTATTTATTTATTTGATATGATTTATCTATCTTTCTTCCTATGGCAACAAACACCTCACCCTACAAATTGTGTTATCTTGCTGTTTGAGTCTATCACTGTCCTTGTGCCCACTGGCAATATATAACCAGTGGTAGGTTTTGTAAGTCAAACATAATGTGAAGCAATGATGAATATGTATATGCTAACATTATATTGCTCACTTCATCTCAGATTTTTGCCTTGTTCAGAACAAATTCCCTGAATGCCTCCCACTCCTGGGAAGAAGCTGATTGTTATTCCTTGTCACTTGCTCTCTCTGGGCAGAGCATTTTACAATGCACTCAAATTAGATTAAATAGATTTCACTAGAGGATGATATACAACTGTATTGTTATGAAATCAATCACCACAATATCCTCGCTAATGTTGCTTTGTAGACGCCAGGTGATGCTTTACATGCAAAAGATGGATTCCCTGGCAACAAAGCACCAGGAACCGAGCATCGTCCCAAACTGTAGCCTAATAGCATTCTACCGAATGCATCACGCAGCTTATGAATAATAGCCATCGCAGGTTGAAGAATTAATGCTATTATGTGAGTTATTTAAAGAATAAAGGGATACGTTCTGCATTCAAACAAAGGAACTTTCCGATTGTCCAGACAAGAGCGGCACAAATCTTAAAGGTCTGAAATTTACCATGGTTTGAAAGGTCACTGTCTGAGTCTGAGGGCTGCTGGGAGTTGTAAACGACCCTTCTTATCAAATGTTAATGCTGCCAGACCCACATTGCTTCAGGGACAAGAGGGAATATGTCTTTGAGGTCTTAAGGTCCCATGGAAACAAGTAATTCAATTTGCATGCAAAAATCTAGTGCTAATTGCATCTTGCCTCACAGAGGATCAAGTAGAGTTCCTTTGTAATTCGAGCTGCGTACGCCAGAATGTAAGATCTCTGCAGGAAGTGTCTTTTTGTGTGGCTGTCGACACTGTGACATGGCTTTTATGAGATGGAAGCTCAAGGCCTCGATGATTTTACATGAGGGATGGTCTCTTTCTGGGAAAAGCTCAAGGTTTGGTTCGGTCTAGCCGATTCAGGTCACGTTTTCAGGTGAGAGAAGACTGAAGTCTCATGTTTTACATTGAGATTGTCTGGATGTCTATAAAAGTTGACTACATCACATGAAAAATAACATGCATTTTTTTTGATGCATTGAATTTGAATGCATCAATAAAATAAATGTACTGTTTTCTTTTTAGCTATTTGTTTTGTAAAAATACAGAAATATAATTATTTCAAATAATAATACAGAAATGATAATGCATCAATAAATAAAAATATGGTTTTAGCTTAATGTGAAACATTTTTAATATATAATAATAAAAATCATATTATTATATGCAATTTATACACTGTAAAAAACAATAAGCAAAATTTACAAGTTTTTGCATGCATATTTTTTTAAGTAAATTTCAAATATGGAATTTATTAACTCTACAAAGTTAAGTAGAATTAACAAAGAAAATAAGTACATTTAACTTGGCCAGTAAAAGGTTGAGTAATTTCTACTTAGCTGAAGTATCTTTTGCAATACATTTTACTCAAACAATACAACACTGAATTAAACCATGCTTTTAAAGTGTATGCTTTACTCAAAAACAAAGTAAATAATACAATAGATATTGTGTAGACACCATATGTACATATTAAAAGTAACGTGGCACCTGAGCACAGAGACCTCAATACTTGGTTCACAGTAGACAATGACGGTAACATTCGATGGATCGTTTTTGAGTGTGAATTTGCCATTTTGTGTAGAAAATGAACTCAAAATGTCACAAAATAGCAAGTTACTAAACATAACCACAAAAGCAATGATAAAACAGTGTAAATACAGCTGGAAAACAGTGAAAAATCGATCTCATTATTTAAGGGCCAGTGCATGATGGGAACACCAGTATCATAAAAGTTGAGTAGTTTTACTTAATTTTATAATGTTGATATTTACGCTTTAATTTCTAAAAGCTTAAATTGAGTACTAATATAGAATTTACTTAGTTTTTTTTTTTTTTTTTATTCTTGCCTGAACTAACTTTTTCATGTAAAAATTACATTGGTTTGTTCTGTAGTATTTACTTCACCATAAAATCATTTTTTACAGTGTACACTCTAAAAAATGCTGGGTTAAAAACAACCCAAGTTGGGTTGAAAATGGACAAACTCAGCGATTGGGTTGTTTTAACCCAGAGGTTGGGTTAAATGTTTGCACAACGTGTCGGGCAGTTTTATTTAACCCAACTATTGTTTAAAAATTACTATATGGCTGGCTTAAAATGAAACCAAAATAGGTTGGAAATTAAAAATCAGACACATAATTAGTAGAGGCGACAATAATAATCAAATTTAATAAATTTAGCAATTTAATAAATGTTTATTGTTTAATTATTATTTATTGAATCTATTAATAAATATTAATTTCTAACATACTTTGTGTTCATTTTAAGTGAGCAATACAGTCATTTTAAAACAATAGTTGAGTTAAATAAAACTATCCAGCAGGTTGGGCAAACATTTAACCCAACCGCTGGGTGAAAACAACCCAATTGCTGGGTTTGACAATTTTTAACCCAACATGGGTTGTTTTTAACATATTAAAGCACAACAATATTATAGCACAATGACATTATCACTGCAAAAACCTTCTCCCATTTTGAGTAGAAACACACAGTAAAAGTGTTACTTTGCCAAGTAACGGCAAGTGATAATCTGTTAAATCCTCTTTGTGTTGCTCATACTGATAATTCCGCACATGAGCTTGTGCAAACTGAGGAGCAGCCAACCAGAACTCTTCAGAGTGCTAATTATGTGGTGTCTCAAGCAGGCAATTTTAGGAAGCAAAAATAAGCATGAATGTAAATTTGATTGTCCTTGAAGTGCACAATGAGAGCTGTTCATTACAGTGTAGTATTAATGCAGACCTCCTGCACAAATGCTCTGCAAACTCACTGCATGCCCCAGTTTATATTTATGTGTGTCTCCAGACATAACGAATAGTAATTGTATCAATGTTAATTATACATGGAGAGGAGGTTGTCCAAACAAAATTGAGGTGCACAATACAGACTGCCAGAGACTGTGTGAAATCTACAGGCATTTCATCCTGCTGTTGCTACACAATTGTCCTAAATGCAATGCAGTATTTTTCTCTTCAAACAAGACTGCGCCAATTGGGGGACACAGACAAGCTGGCTGTTGATTTGGCAGGTCACACTGCCCCCTGTTGACCGTGATCCGCATCTGCAGGCTTTGTGGAAAAATGGCTAATTCATGAAATGACACAGATGATTTCAGAAAGCATCTGAAACACTGAGATTTCATGATAGATAACAGGTGTTGTACCAAATGCATTAGCAACAAATGTCGCCAGCGGGGGGCAGGGCAGCGAGAAAATGTCAGGCGTGTTGTCCGGTGGAAGAAAAAAATTGATCGTCTCAAATATATGGTTATAATTTTGAGTTCTTTGACAGTAACCTTCCCTCCAGACAAGGCCTTAGCCTTTAAAATATTTATCAGGGTTCTCACAAAAGAAATGGCACGCAAGTTCCTGCTGCATTAGGAAAGTGGAAGCTAAATCGTTTCGGTGGACGGCTATGGATTTCCTGTCAGGGTTGTGGTGTAATAGCACAGGCTAAAAGAGTGAATCCTACAATGTGCACTATGTAGATGAGCCTTCGGCTGTAATTGAAAGAGAGATAATGCAAGGAGCCAGAAAGCACTTTGCAAAAGTGATTTCGGACGAGATGGGAAGCCAAGGAGACGTACAAGTCTTTTACGCATAACCCTCGGTCAAACGCTGATGGGTAAAGACAAAAGGAATAGGAAAACAAGCACATGCTTTGGCACAAGCGCAGGTTGTGCTGAAATTGATGCATCTGACTTTGTTTGCCAGGATCAACTCCCTTCCCCAATTGGTACTGTCCAGGAAAATAAATGATCCACAAGTGCAGCCGCAGCAGGGTGTCAGAGTTAGCTCAGCGTACTTGGGAGATGTTTCAAATTGTATTCTCAAAGGTCACGCTCTCCTTTCTCACAGTCTTACCTGTCACCTTAGCTTTGCACGTGGAATCCTTCTATTGATCCTCCTCTGCAGAACGCGTCCTCCATGGAAAGACGTTCAAATCGCAGCATGATAGCGCTCAGCGGGCCCACTCGGGGGTACGGAGGAGAGCGCTTGATTGGGCGGAGGATTGAAGCAGAGGGTAAAGGGGCATTATGTGCCTTATGAGCAATGAAATGATTGCAACTGGAGGTGAAAGCTTCCCTTTCCACCAAGCTAAAAGCCGAGAGCCGCAGCCGCACTACGTTAGTCCAAGGCCAAATCGCTGGCCGCAGCATGCACTCTCTCGACAAAACGGCAAAGTGCCACTGATTTGATGGCTCTATGTTGTCCTTTAAAAGAAAACTCGGCCTCCTGTTGCACAAACTGCTTCTGGGCGCTTTTCAAGATGGTAAATGGAAAGGCACAATAGAGAGCTGTATGCTCTGTAATTTGACAGAGATTTCAAGAGTTTTGCTTTTTCCCCCTTTTCCTTGACCTTTTCAAAGTGTAATAGTGTTAGCGTGGAAATATATTTTTCTCAGTGTGATGTATTGAAAGATCCGTTAAGCAGATAAATGTCAAGTTTATTCGGCAAAGCTTATCAATAAAGGCAATATTGATCTCGCCTTTTATTTTCCCACTCTATCTTATGGCGGTCGCATTAATCACGTTACGGGAATTCATGCATCCACCACGGATCATTTCACTCACTGTTTGGGGATGTAAATAGCCTCTGCCTTTGTGTTGAATTAGCACCACTGGGTTGGCGGTTTGCATTAAGATTAATGTCAGTGTGCGCTTGAATTGGCGATCAATTGCTCCGCTAACATGTAGGACATGTAACAGCTGAAGATTTGCTAATAGATGAAACTGGATCTCATTAATTTTCTGCAGTGTGGAACACTGAGTTGCAAAAAATAGCACAAAAACACTGTCTAAATGGAGAAATGCACTACAAGAGAGGTCTGTGAGCTCTTGCCTATACATGTAGACAGCGATCTGCCATCTGAGAAATTAAACAAGTGGGTTGGAAGCTCAAAGTCTATCTGAGAACATCTGCCTGGTAACACACTTGTAGCTATACATATCTGCTGTTCCTAACATGCTACTAAAACTTCATTATATTTTTGTTTGGTGTTTGGTTTACTGCAGAAGTAATAATTATGATGTGCAGTATTGCATCATGTAAATTGTACGCAGTGCTACTAAGAATTTTTTTTTTTTTTTTTTTTTACCTGTGGCCCAGTGGAGGTGCTGTAATAAGCTGATATAATTTGCATATGCAAACATATACATTATGATTATCCTATGTTATTAGAATAATTCTTCTTCTTTAGTTTTAGCTCTATCCTTAGTTGCAATAATATATTACAGGCAAATAATATATTACAATTATATTATTATATAAATAATTGCTTTACAGATTTTTTTTTTTTTTTTTATCTCAGCAGAGATGTCTATTGTCTAGATGCAAGTTTGCAAGTCTGATTGATGCATGTTGTAAAGTCACATTTGTATGATGAATTCATATTTTAAACATATGCCATGCTGACATAGTGATGGTATTTTGTTAAATTCATTAGATTTTTATATAATAATAGCACAAGACAGATAACTGCAAATATTAAAGGTGCAATATGTAAAAAAATTTGTCCGCTAGAGGTCGCTAGAGGTCTATTCAAAACAAAGGCATAGCTTGATGACGCCAAGTTTGAGCGTGGAATCTTGGGACATGTGGTCTTCACCTCAACGGACGGTGAAAACAATCGGGATAGGACTCAGGAAGAAATCATGTTCATGGATGCGATTATTAACGTTACTGTAGTATGAAGCAGAGCAGGACCAAGTGTTGTGGGAGCTGAACGAGGCCGCTGGAGCGATTGTTATTATTATGTTATGTTATATCTTTTATTATGCCGGCGCTGCTTCCGCTTTTTTCTGGTCATGAGTATGAGGTAACACAGCTCTATTTATCATATTAGATATATTTGAGTGTTGAAAATGGTGTTATAACATTACTCTGTACATTCGCTCGGCGGCTGCTGTGAGACACTTGTTGCACACTGCAGTAAGATAGATTGATTTTAGAATATCATATTAAATGCTGGATGGCTTGATAAATGGCATGCAATTAATTTTAAAATGTATTGTATGATGGAGAAAATGCTGTATTACTGTTACTAAAAATAAAGCTGCATCTGATTATGCTATGTTAGCTACTTCACAAAATAGTGTTTTTCTCTGAGGCATGGTAAAGCATGGTACTCACAAAAAATAACAGTAAGACTAAACGTGTTGAGCTATATAACAATAATTAGTTTTCTGTCTATGAACGTAACCAAACAGTTGTTCCCTTGTCTATTAAAACATGTGATATTTTAAAGCGTCTTTGGTGTTTCCATGGTTTTTACAAAATAAAACCGAGGGTAACGTGGGTATGACGCAATTGACAGGTGACTCCTCACATGTCCCGGAGCCTTGGTTAAAATTGCAATTTTCTCACGATTTACAAATAGTTGGAAACATTTGGGATATTGTAAGTACTCAAGTGAACAAAATATATAACACTGGCCTAGTGGTTTTTGGATATTTTACTGCAAAAATATTTCATATTGCACCTTTAAGCAAACACTTTAGCTTATACATAAAGGACTCATAAAGGGACATCTAAAACTGTTTATACTCACTGATAAAGTGTGGTGAATGTGTAGGTTGATTACATTATATTAAAAAACAACATGTTATTAAAATACTTATTCGTTGGTTACTTAGTCACACATTCTGTTCCAACACATCTGTAGTCTAACATTGTTCCCATAAAGATTTAAACCACAAAAGTTTGTTAAATATAGGTAATATTGAGACTTGATACACGTTGATACACATTCTAAATTTTGAAATTGATGCACTTATTCACCAAGGGTGCATTGAATTGAATGTAATAAATTCATATTTAACGTTTTTTTTTTTCTTTCTTTCTTTTCTAAAGCAATCAAAGAGCGCACTGTCCACAAGGCTATGGATCTGAGTAGATATAATGTTTCTGTTTTGGATAAATGCTGTGTTCTTCAAGCTTTCTGTTTGTCAAAGAATCCTCTGCTTGCAGCAGTGACTTCTATTCAGACCGTGTATTCAGATATTCAGATATTTGTTTCATTTCATGCTTTCTGCAGCACTTCTCATAGACGTAATTTGCCACTTCTTATGAACTTTTCACAACTTCACAAAAACCTCAAGATTCATTATCTATCTACAATGATTTAACATTCAGTCTTTTGGTTGTATTCACTATTGCAGATGAAGATGGTGTTTCATAAACACTATGAATGAAGCTGCTAGCTGACCTTAAGTTAGGGACTGTGAATGTACTTGTTTTATATTTGTTGTGCATCTAGTCTGTCCACATCTCTCTCTGACCTGGTTTGCTTTCTTCTTTCAAGACAGCAATGCATAACCTTCATCTTTTAAAAGAATAATATACTTAGTTTGAAAGAGTTTGTTTTGTCCATATTTAAGTACAAACTTTACTTGCTGTTGTACAGTGACAAGAAGTTCAAATGTTTAATACATCAGCAACTAAAAAGGCGCTGTATTGTGAATTTCACACTGTTTTCAACTGTGCTAATAAAAAGGTTTCAGATTGCACATTCATTGATTTCTAAAGGATTATGTATAACACATAGATTAACAGTTAAATAACAGTGTTTAATTAGACAGTGGAATAATGGTTACTGAATATTCCATTAAGGGTAAAAAAATGAATTTTAAAAATCTATAAAAGTGCAAATTTGGATTAATTAAATGCTACCTTGAATTTATTGAACAGCTCAAAACTGTTTGAGAGTCCCAATTACACAAATGTTTTATAATTGTTTTATGCAGGTTATTATGTAAAATGGCATTTTTTTTAACCAAGATTTTATGTATGTGTCTATAGCGAAATTTACTTTTAAAAATAACCCTAACAAGTGACTCCTACATATACATGTGAATAAAATATATTCCACAGTTAATGTACTTCTAATTAAAAATGATTTATGATTGATCGCATTACCTCAAATAACATGAATATCATAATTACATCACATTACATTTTTCTATTTTCTGTTTAATAATTTGCTTTATTGGATACGCTAAAAACTTCTAGAATATTGATAGACTTGAATATATGTATAGCCTATATCTGTGCATAGCAGATATAAAGTATGCAGTACCACACAGATCCAGCAGGGGGAGATAGAGGACTTTATTTAACAAGGTGTGACCTACTTTATTGTCTGGAACACAGTGTTCCCTCACATGAGGTCAGACAATAAAACTGAGTTCACAGTCAACGGCCGAGACAAGTGTTTAATCACATTCTTGAAATTTCTCATTGGTTAATCCAAGGAGAGACAGAGAAAAAAACAGTTGCTTGTTCAAACAGTGCCTGTTCTGGTGAAATGACATAAAACATTTAGTACTACACCTTCTAGTCACATGGTTGCAAGTGTTGTTGTGGTGAATGTTCAGTTCTGATAGATGACAGCTGTAAACATTGTTCAGATGATGATTTGAGATGTTTACGAGCATGTTTGGGCTGTTGGAGGCATGTGAACTGTCTGCTGGGTGACGACGTGCGTAGCTCCATCTGTCTATAGAACATTGTGGTAGGACAGAGGGATGTGGCTGCAAACACAATTCATCCAGCGATCATCTTATCTGCTAGAATATGCTTCAGTCAGATTAGGTTCACAACTGCAGATGAAAATCATAAAGGATCTTGATCTACATTGCAATGCAGGCATCCCATGCTGTTCTGTATGCATCAGGGATGCCTTCAGACATCTAGCCTTATGTAAACAAGGGTCAGTGGGTACACAAAGCTATTCTTGATTTGCAAAGGTAAACCCATGTAGGACAACTTATCAAACCTAAAAACTAGTTTGAACTAGTTTTGCATGCCTTTCTGAAATGACTGCTGTTGAGTTCCCAACATACTGATTATAACATAAAACCAAATGCAAAACAGAAGTTAAAGTATACTCCTATCAAGCTTCTATATTTGTGAAGAATGGCGTGTAGTCTAAGTCAGTATGCTATAGTTGTAGGCAGTAGTATTGTGCTCGCCCACATCTGTGCTTGCCACTTCGCGTGCAACTTTTCAAACCGAAACTACCAATGTTCTGAACATTTTGTCCCCAGCTTTGTGTCGATCAGGGAAGTTGCTCACCACCATCAAAATAACACTGCGTGTCAAATGCTTAAGGTTTTGTGTGGCATTTTACACAAACACCAAATGTATCTGACAGCCCCCAAAACGACTGCATTGTCAAGCAGCTAATGAAAAGTAATAAAAAAAAAAATACATTGTATTGCATTCACTGGGCAAAAAGCAGTGTAGTATTAGGAAAGATAAATGCATCAGTTACCTCTTGCTTTCTGAATGACAGACCAAGCAGCACGTGTCGTGACATTTATTTATTTAAAAGGGCATTTATTTATTTTTGTTTGTCAGTATTCACAGTATATACATCATTATGTCATAGGTCTTATCACAAAGGTACCCAGCAAACATTGGTCTGACGGCAACGTTGTGTTCCTGATCACGTTAGGATGGCATAAATCGGTAAAAATATGTAACAGAACATTTCCTAAAAATGCATTCAGATATGTTTGTACACGTCTCTCTGGGTTGCATGTATAATTGTTACTTTGACTTTTAACTACGTGAAGTTCAATATATAATAATTAATAAGATAATGTCAAAGACGTCTGTTCAAATTTCATTTTAGAAAAAATTTTCTATTTAACTATTTTTTAATCATGTTGGAGGGACGTCCAAATGTTTTCCTGGGTTTTATCTAATCATAATAATGAAAAGAAATATATAGTTAATTAATATTATATTGGTTTAAAATTTATATTATATTATATTATATTATATTTGAATATATATGAGCAATATCACACTCGTAGCAGTGCGATATGGCTGTATATCAGCATAGCTGTGATTCGGCCGTAGGTACGAGTGTGATATTGCGTTTATACAGCAGTTCGACGGCACAAGTGAGTAAATAAATAAGAAAAAACAATGGAGTGTCTTTAAACCCCTCTTTTCAGAATTAATTCCTTCCGCTATGGATTCAAATCTCAAGTTGACAGTTTAACAGTTGAGGCCAAGCCTCCGTTACCAATTCTAAAACATCACTTTAGAACTAATAATGAAGGAAGTCCCTTGAATGAAGCTCATTGTATTACGTAGAGTAGAGTATTATGAGAGAAAGATCAACTAAACGAGTGTGTTACCTGCATCTGATATAGCATTCATTCTTCAGGTCAATGTCCATAATATTACATCCATTAAAAAAAAAGTCATTTTGAAAGTCCACAGAGGAAAGCGATATCTTTGTCTTTTTAAAAGTTAAAGGGATTTCCCATGGCAGCACTAAAACAACTTGCTTGTTTACAACCAGTCCCTTTCAATTTGCTACTGACTCGCTCATAAAGACAGTCTTTACCACCATCTAATGGTGTAATAATGTCACTTTCACTGAAGTCGAAATCACAATCACTAACGGACCCTTTCTCAAAACCAAATACAGCATATTATTTAAAAAAAATAATATTTGTTAACCAATAATATTTAAATTAACAACAATAGGAAATAAACACAAGCAAACAATTCAAAAGCCGCACTCTGGTACAGGATTTGAGTTAAATATAGTCTAAATATAAAGTTATGAAACTTAACTTTCTCCTTAAACCAAATCGATTATATACCCCAAATGAATTATAACTCATGTTTACCACTATCTGCATAAGAGTCAGCGGCAAATTCCCGAAGGACTGGACAAGATTAAGCTGTTCTTGGCGGGTACAAGAGCACTGAATGGCCGCTGACAGCCTGGAGCTCACATCTGTGAAAGCATCTAAACAAATTGTAAAATAGGCGCTATGTTTATATATAAGTTACATATTTGAGGTCTAAATAACTACATTCTCGCCTTAAAAACTCTTAAAACTACATTCCGTGACACAACAATAGTAGAATATGGTGGATTTGCTCGACCGCCATGACGCCTCTGCAAGCGGGGTGATAAAAACGGTAAAACTGTTCCAGTACTGATACTGGGGGAATATTGCACGGAATCAGATTCGAGAACCAGAAATATGAAATTTATGGTAATATCATACTTTACACACACATATTAACTTCAATAAAGTTGCATGTGGGTTTGCAGTATACTGCTATTTGGGTATTTTGTACGATAACATCATGAAAATTCTTATTTAGTGTAAATTATACCTCTAAAAGTCATGTCTATGTTGCATGTTTGTGTATATGATAGACTGTTCTTAGCGATACACGCTAACCACAGAAAATTATATAATTTATGGTTGAGTAAGGAAATCGTTGTGTCCAATCATGGTGATGTGTCATTTCTGTAAATGTGTGTTGTGGTGTGACTAAAACATTATCTGCCTTGTACATGTTAGGAGGTACAGTCACGTGTTATCAGATATTATCTGAGATTTGCTGTTATATATACTGTACATGTATGCATTTGAGTGACAGTGGGAATGGTAAAGGACAGAAAAAAATTAGTTTTCGTACTGAATGTTCACGTTAGTTTTCTAAATGCTTAAAACATAAATTCCCCTGGTGCACAATTTCCTGTGGAGGTTTAGTTCTACCTACACAGCTTGTGTTTACAGGTGTTTATGACTAGTCGGTTGTGCAATACAGCTATAAATGCAGAGCTCAAGCACACACCTGAGTACTGAATGCTGAAAAACATACTGAAGTGTCTGAAAGCTGGTAGTTTGTGAGGTGTGTTCAGTCTGCACATCCAGTTTTGAAAATAAATGTGTTGCAGTCACGAACAAAGATTTACAATTTGTGTAGAAAAAAAAAATGTGTTAGAATGATTTATGAAGGATCATGTGACACTGAAGATTGGAGTAATGATACTGAAAATTCAGCTTTGACATTGCAGGGATAAATTACATTTTCATATATATTCAAACATAAAACAGAAATGTAACAACATATCACAATATTACTGTTTTACTGTATTTGATCAAATAAATGCATTACCCTTAATTACTTAATTGCTGTAAAAAATATTGTTTACCTCGTGCATTAACTAATGTTAACTAATTGGACTTTATTGTGAAATGTTGACATTGCAGTTGTCATCAAATTACAGATTAAAATGTTTATTTCAGATTTGTTTTCCTCTGATTATCAGGCGAGTCTGGTCAAAGGTTGCCTGTACACAGATTCTGCACATTATTCTTCTTTTTGAGCCCAAACAAACACAACCATGACCTCATTTTGCCAAAGACAGCTCAAACTGTTTACGTGAACCTGTCTACATCAAGGCCTTTTACATCAGAGTGAACAGAAACCTGAACGCAGTATTAACAGCACCAAAATGATTAAATCACCATTACCAGTTAATCTTATTGAAAACTAACATCCTTTCTGCAGGTAGTCTATAAAGTAGCATGCATATCTCTCATGCAGAGATGTCCTCTCTTATCAGGGCTACAGTGCATCCGGAAAGTATTCACAGCGCTTAATTTTTTCCACATTTTGTTATGTTACAACCTTATTCCAAACTGGATTAAAATAATTATTTTCCTCAAAAGTCTTCAAACAATACCCCATAATGACAACGTGAAAGAAGTTTAGAAGCTGAGCTCAGGTGCATACTGTTTCCACTGATCATCCTTGAGATGATTCTACAACTTGATTGGAGTCCACATGTCGTAAATTCAGTTGATTGAACATGATTTGGAAAGGCACACACCTGTCTAGATAAGATCCCACAGTTAACAGTGCATGTCCAAGGAGTTGTCTGTAGACCTCCGAGAGAGGATTGTATCAAGGCACAGATCTGGGAAAGGGTACAGAAAAATTTCTGCAGCATTCAAGGTCCCAATGAGCACTGTGGCCTCCATCATCCATATATGGAAGAAGTTTGGAACCACTAGGACTCTTCCTAGAGCGGGCCGCCCGGCCAAACTGAGTGATCGGGGGAGAAGGGCCTTAGTCAGGTAGGTGACCAAGAACCCAATGGTCACTCTGACAGAGCTCCAGCGTTTCTCTGTGGAGAGAGGAGAACCTTCCAGAAGAACAACCATCTCTGCAGCACTCCACCAATCTGGCCTGTATGGTAGAGTGGCCAGACAGAAGCCACTCCTAAGTAAAAGGCACATGACAGCCCTCCTGGAGGACTCTCAGACCATAAGAAACAAAATTCTCTGTTCTGATGAAACAAAAATTGAACTCTTTGGCCTGAATAGCAAGCATAATGTCTAGAGGAGCACCACTCATCACCTGGCCAATACCATCCCTATAATGAAGCATGGTGGTGGCAGCATCATGCTGAGGGGATGTTTTTCAGCGGCAGGAACTGGGAGACTAGTGAGGATCAAGGGAAAGATGAATGCGGCAATGTACAGAGACATCCTTGATGAAAACCTGCTCCAGAGCGCTCTGGACCTCAGACTGGGGTGAGGGTTCATCTTCCAACAGGACATCGACCCTAAGCACACAGTCAAGATAACAAAGAAGTGGCTAAAGGACAACTCTGTGAATGTCCTTGAGTCGCCCAGCCAGAGCCCAGACTTGAACCCAATTGAACACCTCTATTCTAATGTAATAAAGCAGCATTTCCATCCCATGTGTTCAAGAGAACAACATTCTGAAATTGGCACAAATATCTTTAATAAAATTGGAAGTTGCTGCAATCAGGAAAGCAAGCCACTGTGGCCGTTTTTCCTACGTCACAAATGCATATCAGAGCGCGCAGACGAAATGCAATAAATGCAGTCATGTTATCTTGCATTCGGATCCCTGGTTTTTGGGAACACAGTCATGTCGTACACTTCATCATACCAAATCATTCTGATGACAGACTTTGGCTCAGGGATTTCAGAATGATCAAACCAACATTTGAGTTGCTGTGTAATGTGATTGGTCCTTTGGTTAGTCCAGTTATCCAAACACATCCACTGTTGAGGCAAAGTTTTTGGCTGCGCATCAAGGGATTTATTCGGCAAATGTATCCACCCCAACTGAGCACATACCTTTTTTATGTACATTTTTAGAATTTATGCGCATCTTGGCTTTTCCATCCAGTTTTTTTTTTTTTTTTTTTTTTTGGGATATCCCAAGATGCACATAAAAATGAGTGCTTAAGGTACTTTACAAAGAACAAATTGTACAGTTTGTTCTTTAGGGCTTAATGAAGATAAATGAGTGGAAGATACTTTGTCATGCAGGCAGAGATGTGTTTTCATGACCTATTATTAAACTGCACCAACACAGCATGCTTTGGAAGCCGCACTTAAGTGTACTCCAGGGTTTGTTTTCAGGACATGTGTACGTCTTGAAATTATCTCCGACTTACTTCACCAAATGCAAGGATGCAAGAGAGCTGTTTTTTGTGGACAGACGGGCTGGTTTTGTGGTGTGATTTTGACAGGCACAAGCTTGTGCTGGTCCAAAGAACACAGTGATCTTTAAACCAGAGGTCATGTGATCTAGACGGTATGAAAAGTTGTGTAATGTCAGGAACCTTTAGTTAACCTCTTCTCATGGCTTAGATCGGAGGGAAAAAGTGCAGCTTTGACGCCTCGAGCAATCTTATTTGATTATCTGTGCCAAAAATGAACGGTACATTTGTTATGACGCTTTTAAATTTATCAGACGTTTACATCATTGTTTATTCACCACGCACTGTTGCACAAGAGAAGACTTTTCTCTCCATTAGAACAAATTTGTTTTCCAAAAACTGTGCGTGCTTTTGAAATATGAAGCATTTTTTTAAGTGCAATATTACACAACATTTGTTCACGATGTGGAGTAATATTGTGTGTATTTGATTTACAGAGGAAAGGTGAAATTTTAGATAATTTTGGCAGTTGTACAGGCCCAGAAAGTTTCCTTTTCCACTTTCCCAGTAGCAGCCCAGTACACTCCTTTTCCTGACCATAATTCCATGATGGCTGAAGCATTAATATCAAAACTATAAAAGTCACCTTTTCCATTGCATGCATTGCAAAGGAGTTTTTTTGTTTGTTTGTTTATTTTTTAAAGATTAAAGATCATTTCCTGACATTTTACCAGATAAAATGTCACAATTTCACAAGAGAAACAATAACCAAAAGTGCTGAATTGTAGCTGGATTATTCCACTGAATGCATAAAATACACCTGTATGACTTTCTTTCTTCTGCAGAACACACAAAAAAAAAGAAAAAAGAAAAAAGTGGTGTTTTGTGGTTGTATAAGTGAGAGCTCCAGTTTTTCATTGTCACGCATGTACCGTATTGCACGTATACACAGCCATAGTACATTAATATCTTTATTTACCATCAACACCGATATGAATCTCTCCAACCGGAGCAGCACGCAACCTGACCTGGCATTGAGCCATAAAGTCAAATACAGTGCCAGTACAACACAAAAATCCATTGAGGTGTTTGCGGTTTTAAACACTCAAGCAAAGGCCTTTCATTTTGCTGGTGGGAAGGTTAAGTGCTTATTATTAGTATTAGAGCTGTAAACAGCATGCTAATCTTTTGTTTTCTAGAAGCAGGTCTCATTGAAGTCCACAGGAAAATGTTTTAATAGCCACTGCCAAACTTTCCAGTACTAAGGAAGAAGGAAAACAGTGATATCAAAGGATGTCCTGTGAATGCATCTATTTGTATGCTTTGATTCAGTACTTTCTAGACAAACTTTAAGAAAGCAGGGTCATGTGAGGCTGTGTGGCTGGGACTGCAGTACCATGAGAGAGTCCTAGGGGGCATATTCTGGCACCACTGTATGGGCTTTTGTCCTGCAGCTCTAAACTAAAGAGCCTCTCTGACTGGGAACACAACTCTCCCACACTTCATTGCCACTTTATGGGAAACAAAGTTAAATGAGGTTATACAAGGGTCTGTCATAAACTGTACCCACTGGAACAGCAAACAATCCAATATTCAATGTGAAGTGAAAGTGAAAGTGACATGTCAAGGCCAAGTATGGTAACCCATACTTGGAATTTGTCCTCTGCATTTAACCCATCCAAGTTAGTTCACACACATGTGGAGTAGTGAACACACACACTGCAATTTGTGGACACACACCCCCGGAGCAGTGGACAGCCATTCACTGTTAGACGCCTTGCTCAAGGGCACATCAGTCCTGTTGATTTTGAGAATCGAACCCGCAACCTTCAGGTTACCAGTCTGACTCTCTAACCATTAGGGTTGGGTATCGTTTGAAATCTAATGTTTTTGATTCTGCTTATCGATTCCGATTCTTATCGATTCATAAATTCGATTACAAGCATTATTAAAGACAAGTAAACATTCAGTAATTAAAAAAAAGAACAAACAAACAGATTAGTAATCGTAAAAATAAACTGAACAAAGATACGATTGAATAGTGTTTAAGATTTTCAGGTATTCAGGTACAGAAACTGTAATTAAATGTAAAATAACACTATTTTATAAATAAAATATACATTACAAATATAGTTACAAAAGTTATTCAGTTAAGAACAGCAAGTGAATTTTCTTTTGTTGTTTGATTAACGTTATTATAGAGACAGCAGCAGGATTATTAGGCTGCTGTCACTTTAAGAGCTGCACGGATCTAATATACTGTTATGTGTTTTCTTTGTGAACTGTTTATGTTCATTTAAGACATAACTGACTGTGTTTACAAGGAAATTTTGACACATTTTTGTGTGTATTCATCTGTTCAAGTGCAAGAAGTCAAGGAAGAGTACTCAGTTCAGTATTGCGAACTATGCAGTATGAAAGGCGGCTTTCTGTGCGCACGTTTTGGATGTATGCACAGCACAGAAAAGCGTGAGAGTCTTCTTGCACTTGAATGGTTTAAAGTCATATAAAAGGAATCAATAAGAGGAATTGTTATAAAATTAAAATTAAAGTTTTATACATTTTATAACAAGTATCCGCTTCCTGAACTTAAGTATCCGATAACAGAATTGGAATTGATTTTCGATTCCCAACCCTACTAACCATTAGGCAACAACTGCCCCAAAGACTCAAAATCAGTTGTATTATTTGCATTAATACCTGACAGTGAGTTTTACCATCTTTCAAAAAAGATTGTGTGGCTTAGTTTAATGATGCACACACTTTGAATGCAAACAAAAGCCAATACTAAGCCCAGACAATGACAAACACCACTTTACTATAATGTGTTTTTAAATATTAAGAAAAGCATTGATTTGCACTCTTTTATAGATATCTGCAACATAGGGATGTATTGTTGGTGATTTAAAGAGAAGTGTCACACCCACAACCGATTTGTGTTTTTTTTCATAGCACATAAGAGGATGGATGCATCACCCCGTGACTTTGTGGAAAACACTTTTTATAGTCTTTTCTCGTAATTCACAGTTGAAGAGAAGACTGAATCATTCATATAGTCCTGTGGGATCGTTTTTTCCCAGACCTCCTTACAGTACTACAAACAAAACCCTCATTATTCACACAGGTTTAATAAGAGTCACTGTGATCGTACTGAGGGGTGTCAGTGATTCTCAGTGAATCGGTTTTTGAGGTTTGATAATGCTGACTGTAACATGGTTAAAAATATATCTTGTCCAACAATGATTACAAATAAAGTTTTACAGGAAATGGCATCACCCAGCTGAGTTGAGGAGATTGAGGCAAGTCCATCGTAGATTGGGGAAGTTGCGGTTGCAAAGTAGTTACCTCAAGAGTTTCAAAGTTCTCTGTCAGATCTTAGGCGGGGTGGGAAAATCTTACAATGGTCATGTGATGTACTTCTGCTTTCTGCAGAGGTATAAAAGCAAACGAGATAAAATTAAACTGGCAGTACTGAAGCATGCTATGATGTTGTTTGCATCCTGTTATGTACTGAATGTGAAGCAGTTGTATACAATGGCTGTTTTGGTAACACTTAAATATAGGGAACATGTATACACTATTAACTACAACTTTTGCCTCAATTAACTCCTAATTTACTGCTTATTAATAGTTAGTAAGGTAGTTTTTGTAGCGTTTAAATTTAGATATTGGGTAAGATTAAGGGATGTAGAATAAGGTCATGCAGCATTATTATTATTATTATTATAATATGTGCTTTATAAGTACTAATAAACAACCAATATACTGATAATATGCAAGCTAATAAGCAACGTAAAAGTGAGAATTAAACCCTAAAATAAAGTGTTACCGCTGTTTCTCAACATCTATTACATGTGTAAACCATTTCGAAATGTATTGTGAAAATATCAAATTAAGAAACAATTGACTGTCCCATAGTTGTGGCATAATTTCCATCACAACAACCATTTATGACCCTTAAGTTTTTAAAAGTTAGTGTTGTGTTCTTAATCAAGGAGACAACAGTGTCAGTAAAGAACTTGAGTAAATATCACTTTTAAGCATTTTTTTATAATATATTGTAATATAAAAATTTCTTAATATAATATATTTTAGTAATTCTGCAATCTCTGAAAAATACTATTTAATTGTGTATTTAGAATACATAAAAATCTAAGAAATAGCTATGTTTCCATCCAAAGTTGCGAAATTAACTTATGCGCAAAATTGGAATATCACATAAAACATATGTGAATAAAGCAGCGTTTCCATCCCATGTGTTCAAAATAACATCTCTTCCTGGGAAATTGACGCAAAATGTCTATAATAAAAATGGAAGATGCTGCAATCAGGGAAGCCACAGTGGCTATTTTCCTTACATCATAAAGGTCTTGTGTCTGAGAGCGCGCAGACGAAATGCAATAAACACAGTCATGTTATCTTGCGTTCGGATGCTAGTGTTTTGGGAACGCAATCATGTCACTTTATCATACCAAATCGTTCTGATGACAGACTTTGGCTCAGGGATTTCAAAATGATCAAACCAACATTTGAGATGTTGTGCAATGAAATTGTTCTGCTGGTTATGCCTCGGTTGAGGCAAAGTCACATGAGTTTTTTAATGCACATTGAGAGATTTATTCAGTAAATTTATTCGTAGTTTATGCAATCCATCCAGTGTTTATATGCCATATTCCAAAATTTGCATAAAAATAGGTGGATGGAAACAGCTACTAATGGTCAAAATGTTGTTTCCACTACTGTCATTTCATCACAGAACACAATGCATACTTATAGAGTGGTGGAATTGACAATGTGGTGGAAATGTTCATAGCATTTCAGAAAAAAAAAAAGACATTTGTAGTGATGCATGTACAGTATATAGTTAAATCACAGTAACCTACTCACCTTTTTAAATATGTATTTATTTATTTATTTATTAATCCTTTACATTTTATGAAATTATGGGCATTGCAATTACTTCAAAATGCTTCATTTAGGGTGTAAATGTGTATGTATTATATTTAGAGGCTGTTACATAACACAGTTTGTTTAATAAGAAGTTTCCACAATGTTACGGCATACCATCATATACCATTTGAAAACAAAACAACACTTCCCATAAAACCAAAAGGTGAAAATTATTATTATTATTTTTTATTATCATCTTTTTGTATTTACATTTTAATTGGGTACAGAATGTTCCTTGAACTCTCAAAGCAAAACAAGTGTGCAGACTTCCGATAGTAATTTACGAACAACTATGCCAAACCACAGACAGAAATCGGAGAGCAGTAAACTTCTAGGCTTGTCTGGAAAGTTCCAGAAGATGTCCAACATTGAGGACAGCGGTCTTGAGTCATGCAAAAGGCAAGAATTCCCACATCCCCTACAACACAAAGAATAGATTGATTGGAAGGGACATTTCTAATTCAGTTTCTGCTAAGAGTGTCTCAAAAGTTTATAATGTGTGCACCTTCAGGCTAAAGCTTAAGAGCATGCTTTGGGTTTTGTGCTACTATGATGCCATCTAAAAGGTTAGGTGAATTTATTATTGTTGGCCTTTGTAATAAATGCCTACATAACGTCTACATCATCTATACATTGTATTGATCTGCAGATACATATTGTAACATTCCAAGAGTGGCTTTAACTGTAGCCATTCATCACCTAACAGTTTCAAAGACACTACTTTGTACTTGTCACATATGCTCGTACTAAGGTGTAAAAGTGCCCAGAGCAAAGTCAGATCATAAATAATAGGAGTGACTGTTTAATTGTCTGTTAAATGCTCCACAGCCTCCCTTTGGCAGCAGGAATGTAGCTTAGAAGACCTGTTGAGACATAAAATGTGATCACTGTGGTTTCTCCATGGCTTTACCTGGGTGGCTTAACCTGCAAGGAGCAGACAAAAGCAAAGTGTTACATGTCTCGCTTTTTTAGAGCGAGGATTGATGGCTTAATTTTTTCAACTTGTCAGACATTGTGTAATGGTTATCCAATTACATATATATATATATATATATATATAATCATATTGGCCAATCTTAAGGCCAATAATAATTGCCAATATCTTAAAGGGGACATATCATCAAAATCTGAATTTTACATGTTTAAGTGCTATAATCGGTTCCCCGGTGCATCTTCCAACACAGAAAACGTGAAAAGTGACAGCCCAGTGACTTTGTTTTGGTAAGCCTTTCTCTGCAATCATGTGGAAAAAAAACGAGCCGCTCAGATTTCGCTCCCCTTGTGACGTAGGAAGGGGATCTTATTATAATAATGCCGCCCCTTAATCTGCACGTTTCTCCAACAGTGTGTAACTTTAGCCACGTTAGCCGTGCAGCACGCTATCAAACTCATTCAGAATCGAATGTTAGCAAACATCCACAAAGTACATTCCATACCTACGTGATCTGATATGCTGCATCACGAACAGTTTTTAATGATCCATTTTGAGAGTTATATTTGCTGTGTGAGCTTCTCCTGTATTGTTTATGCCTCAGTGTATTGGAATCGCAAGTTTGGGGGTGGCTATTACTGCCATTTCCAATGGCAGTAATAGTGGCATGCAAATAATACTGAGTTGAGCGAATATGGCACAATTATAACAAGGCTAATTGACAGTACATAAACACGAAACATGTTTGTACGTAAAGCAACGACTATTTACATACTCATGGTATAGCACTATTTCATTTAAGGCCTAGTTTGTGTATGGTGATTAAGATGCAGATTTTGTGCTCAAAATGTGAGTTTACCCTCGACGTCTTTAGAATGGGCACATAAATGTAACTTAAAGTTATTTAGTTATAGTTATATAATAAAAGTTATTATTTTGCAGCGGTTGTTATTGAGCTGTTGTATATTTAGAATAGATCCTTCCTGGAAAGATAATGTCGATTTTCCGCATGCATCGCTCATGTGCGGGCCCACGCCACTCAACATGAGAGCTGGTACATCGTGCCCCAATACCTGCTGCTTTGCCGAACTAAGCACTTGTTTTGTAAATTTTCCCATCAGAGGAGTGGAGACCTGAGTGGGCCGCTGTCAAAGGGGATTGTGAATGGATGAACAGTTTGTTCCAGACACACTGGTCCTGCTGTCTGGCCTGGGGTCTTAATCCTGCAGAAAGGTCAATTAAGTTTAAGGCCTGGGTTCTTCCACACTGAGGGAGGGTTCGGTTAGACTCTATGGTGCTGCTGCGATTTGGCTGCGATGACACGCTGTGTCATTATAAACCTCACTTCTCGTCATTCTGTGTGCATGTGAGGGAGTATTACGGAGGCACAAGTATAAGCTTTCAAGTGCACCTGTTAGCCCCATGGGTGTTTCCCGTTCGTGCTCTGTGTTTCCCATCAGAGGGGGAAGGAAGGGCCATACCGTACAAGCAACTGCCGTCAGCGGATAAGGTCTGGTCAGCAGTGTGGAAAAGCTCCTTCCTGCCCCCCTCTCCTCCCTGCTGTGGCAGCGTGTTGCCACTAATCTTGTCAGCAGTCGTCCCACCTCTGGAACCGCTGCGCTCTGCCAACCTAACTGCTGCACATGCATGGAAACCTGCCTGGGTACAGTGTGCAGTCCAAAATACGGTTATACTAAATTATGAAGTCCTAGTACTTTCCAATTTAAAAATGTTTAAATTTAGAAAAAACATATTTTATATTGTAATATTTATATTATACTTGTTATCTTGTCATTTTTAAATTTCTACTGTAAATCTGTTCAGAGATACTATAATATTCCTAAATAAAAAGTTTTTGTTGTTATTTTTCTTTAACTTTAACCCCGGTTTTTCCCAAATTTATTTATTTATTTATTTGTCAGCTGAACATCTTAGATGTAAAATTTACTTGAAGTACTCACCGAGATTTTAAGTCGCCATGAAATGAAAGTAGTCCTTTCTTCCCTATTGTGACATACAGTCAAACCAAAAATTATTATTTTTGGTATATTTTTACTAGTGGGTGCAGGACACTATGGTTCATTTATGTAAGTGGGGATAGCAAAATAAAGTAAACTGTGACATATTATACCCAAAAATTCTTCATACAGTGGACTACCAGTAAAATTGATAAAAAATGTGGAACCAAAAATTATTCAGACACTTTGACCTGACCATGTTTTGCTTAAGTGTTATCTGACATAATTAAGATTAAATTTTTCTGACACAGTTTAACTCTGAGATCTTGTCATATTTTATTACCATTTTTTTAAACTATAGTAAATAAACTGTATTAATGAATGAAATGTTCAAGGTGTCTGAATAAATTTTGGTTTGACTGTATATGCGAGTGAAATGGATTCTCGAACAAGAAAAAAAATGTAGTGCGGGACTTGATTTTGTCCATGAGGAATTGATTGGATTGTTGTGGTTTGCTATTGCTGTGATGTCATGTGAGTGACAGGTTGTCCCGCCCTCACGCCAATAAACACATCATCAGAGAAGAGAAGAGATGTCGCTGCAAGAGTGAGGCGAAGTTATTTACATTAAAGATTACAAGGGCACATGAATTAAAAAAAAAAAAAAAAAGATGTGCACTCATAAATTGTTTATATTAAATACTATAATATTTCAGTAATTTAATGTAGGGCGATAACCCCCATTCAGGTTTTAATGGTGAGAGAGTATGAGGTATAAGTAGCAAAATTATATATTTTGTTAAACCAACAGTATTATTCTGTGAACTACTGGAGTAGCAAACTACTCAACCAGCTCTAACCCAAAAACACGCTATTATAAGCTGTGTACATGTATGTAAAAAACACAGTGTTGCTCTTCACCCTGAAACACGTAGTGAAACAGACAGTGCTTCTTTAATTAAATCGCTTCCTTAGTTTTTATAATTGCAATTTGATGACATATATCGCTATTTCAGGTTTGTATATTGCCCCATTTGTTACATTAGATTTATTAAATTATAAGCTTTTCATCAACTCACAACCCCCCTGCAGTTCTCTTGCAAATCTCTGTTTGGGAAATCCTGCTCTAACCCAAAATATAGATATTTTTAGCATTTCTGTTAGTTTCTGTGGGGGAAACCTGTTCTTAAGAAGTTGAATATGCCTCTGACAGGAAACAAAGTAGTTTATTGTGCTAACTTGCATTAAGGTATCTAGACGAATGAACTCTGGCCATCTGTAAGGGTTGTGCCCTGTTCCAGGAAGTGGAAAGGATGGGTGTCACATTGTGTTTCCTCTGTAATTAAATTATTAGTATTCTTTTGCTTTAAGTAGTGAGATGTTGTAATGAGTACAGCACGATTGCATGACAATCCAAAAAAGAAAATAATTATTTATTTATTCATTTATTGGTATTCTGTTTCACTACTGAACATTTATTTTTTTATTTATACTTTAGTGATTCTACTTAACTGCTGAACATTATTTATGTATTTGCTTGTTTGTCTATTTATCTATTTTTCAATTTTACTTTAGCCATTCTTGTTTACTACATTATGTATTTATTTATTTATTAAGTTTTACTTTAATGGTTCTTGTTCACTAGCTATTTATTTATTTATCTCAAAAATTATACTTCTATTTTTTTATTGTTAAATCCTTTACCTCCTTTATATACAGTTCATATAATAAAAGCACAGTCAGCTTTGGCATGATGTTGGCTGTTTGCCTGGTGAGGCCTTGTACAGCAGCACTAAATAGATTTTTCGAGAAAACAGAGGCTCATCTGCCTGTGAGCTTTGACACCGATAGGATGTGTGCCAGCAGTGAAGAGCTCAGCGCAGTAGCTCACTATCACCAGTAGAGGAGCCCTTGTCTCTTATGTAACTGTGTGCCACATTAAACTTGTGCTGAGGTGTCTTATGTGGCAGGATTTGTAGAACTGTATAAGGCATTGCAGGTAGCACTTTAAACATCTGCTTGCTAAATATCTCACAAATGGGTAAAACTGGTAAAGACATTTCCTGCCTAAAACCTGACAAAAGAGCTCTTCACAGACAGTCAGATTGATCTATAGTTAACACTGTGGTGTAGAGGCTACATTTTATATAACATGCCGTTAAATATTTGTCTCTCCAGGACAAAGTGATGACATCCAAAACTGCATGTCGTGTTCTTTGCTATTTTACTTTAACAGTTAATTAGTGGTTTGCAGACAGTGATCACTGTGTAATTGCCCAAACCACCCTCAGGTGTCATTTCAGTTATGTAACACCTGAGATTATTCATGGTAAATATTGTATGAATCCACGGCATGTAGCTGAAAGAGAAGTTCACAAAACTGTGCGGTGAATATGACAGGTGGTGATACGTGCAAAAGCATTGTTTGTCAATCATCGGTTAACGTTGGTGTAATATTTTGAGCACTGCAAAAGGTTTTACTTGTCAAATGTCATTAAGCCTTTGAATGTATATTTATAATGTGAATGTCAATTATCTGTGAATCTACATTTGCATCAATACTTGCACCAAACAAAAAAAAGTTCTCTATTTACTGTAGGCCCTTATCTCTTCAATGGATCACAACATGAGACATTTTGAAGGCGTGTCAGTGGTCGCTCTTTTCCATGAAATCACAATTAATGAGAACTGAAGCATTCAAGCGTGAAAAATAAACAAGCTTAAGTATGTCAATGTTGAAAACATGGAGAGAATAACTTTTTCATTAAATCTGTGGGTGGATAATTGAAATACTGGAAAAAAATTAAGGTGACACTTTAGTATAGGAAACACATAGGTATTGGGTAGGATTAAGAATGTAGAATAAGGTCATGCAGAATAAGGCATTAATATGTGCTTAATAAGTACTTATAAATAGCCAATATTCTAGTAATATGCATGCTAATAAGCAACTAAAAGACCCTAAAATAAAGTGTTACCAAAATTAATTGTGTTTATGGCTTCATGAGAGGTTTGTCCATTGTATGATCTGATGTATATTTCCATCAATATAACTTGCACGCATAGGTGACCAAACAGTCGTTTTATGTCGAGTTATGTTGTTTTTGTATGTCTTTTCCAATTTAATGTATCATAAAAGTAGTTTTGTGAGAGGAATCAGACCCACATTTCGGTCATTCAACACAAAGCTATTGTATGGTGTCAGAAAACTTGGATTACAGTTCATAGTTCATGTAGACACTTTTATGATACTTTAATGATGCTTTTGCTTCCTTTTGTAGCTTTAAAGCCTCAGCACATATGCATTGTACCTGGAAACGAGCCTTATGTCTTTCATGGAAGAAAGTAATGTAGGTTTGGAACAACAAGAGGGCAAGTAAATAATAAAATCATTTTAATTTCTTGGTGAATTCAGAGAATTCAAAATTCTGAGAACATCAAAATGCTCATTAATGCACATCTTTGTTTACTTATCTGGTAAGGCTCAATTCCAACAGGTTATAACCCTGGTTATCTTTGAAGTGTTCAGAGTCCAATAGAAATCCTTGTTTTATTTGGGAACACCTGATATATATATGAAGGTACAGTAGGAACTCCTGCTGTTTCTTATACATGTACATGTAGACACCAGATCAAAATCAAAATATACTATATTGTTTTTAGTTACCTCTCAGGTGTCACACAGCAACTACACATGTTGTCTTCCTTAACTCAAATATGGCTACAGATAAAGAGGGATAGAGACCACCTCATCAATCCGGCAAGATAATGTTATCTCATCATGACTCATCATATAGGATGTCACTTAGGCAGCATTTGTTCTCAGTTATAATACTGTCAGCATTGTGTCTGGTGAGCTTTCACCTCAGGATCTCCATAAATGGAGGCTGAGGAGTATTGATGAGTTGTGAACAAGGGTGTTTTGCCTAGAGTTTTCAGTTTTGGCTACCAATCTTGTTTGTGTGCCTTGGTGCTTTAAGTCTGCACATAATGGAGCCTCACCTGCAGTGGCGTGACTTGAATGGAATGACTCAACAGTCCTCATTTTTTTAAAGCAGACAGAGCAAGACAGGAGGATGAGTGTTGGCACTCATAGCCGCCCCGGTCTAGGATCCCATTAAAGGACCAGGCATGATGCCAAAGAACAAATTTCAAAAACCCGATTGATACAACGATCAATCAAAACGGATAAATAACGCTTTCTACGACATCATGATGTTTGTAAGCACTTCCGTGATGGTGTAATGGAAAATGCCCTGGTCATCAAGAAAACATGTTGTTGATGTGTTACCAGACCTCATACAACTGACAAATTTCCCACACGCACTCCCACATCTTACCAAAAGTGGATTTTGGACGTCATCCTCTATGTATCGTGCCCATTAGATTAGATTGATTCTGTGCTGGCAATGTCAGACGTTGCTGTGAGCTGGATAATGAGATGCTTCAGACGCTCATTAGCTGATTTGCGTGACAATGTAATACACACCAGCAGCTGTCTTGAGTTCTCCTTTCCCAGACTATGTGCCCAGTCCAGTCTAAACATCAGGATCAGACAGCAAACTCCCCACCCACTGAAATCAAATGCCTTATTGGTTTAAAGGGACAGTTAAATCTCATTTACTCATCGTCATGTTTTCCAATCACATTTATTCTATTGAACACAAAAGGAGATGCTGTACAGGATGCTCACTCTGTTCTTTTCCTTATAAATGTGAAACTTCAAAAATCCTTTCAAAAATCATCATAAGGGGCCATTTGCACAGAATGCAAATAGCTCCTTTGTATGTTGAGCTGCACGATTAATCGAACACCCATGCAATCTCATTCCCAAATGACAACGATTCACCTGTGTCTATTAAACCTTTGACTAAATCACACAGAAACATTCAAATCTGTTACAAATATTCATATTATCACAGAAGTACTGGGATAAAAGTTTATAGTTTGGATATAAACACTGATGTCTACGGCAGCGATCAAAATAGAGCAAATCGCCTTTTAAAAGTAACTTGACGTCTATTTTAAATAGACTGCAGCAATTAACATTTAGTCAGAACCTCTAGTAAATTGCACTATTTTGTTTAGTTATCTGTTCAGTATTGTGGAAGAAATGTGATCTCTGTTTGAAAAAAAAAAAAAAAAAGTGATTCTCAATTTAACCAGAATTGTGCAGCTCCATTTGTATGCAAGTCAACAATAACAACAACAACAACAACAACAACAACAGTAACCTATCTATAAGGATAAATCTTTGAGCTGGAATCACATAGTGACTCATATCACATATCGTATTTATCAGGAAAAGATAAAGATTGATATCTTTGAGGCAGGTCCAATGCCAGTGAGATTGTCTGCTCTCTGCAGTGCTGAAGGGTTAAGGAGCGGCAGTCCGGATGGAGAGGGTGGGGCAGCACAGACTTTCAGGATGCAGGGATCAGCCCACAGGAAATAGGCCAGGAGATAAAGGCAGAAGGCTTTCACTTTTATTTCATCTGTTTCAATATAAAAAGTGATATTGTTGTGAGTCTGGAGACATTAGAAAAAAAATATACATAGGAAAATCTGGTTGATTTTACAATGTGGCCTAGTTGTATGTTTTGGTTTTCTACCTTACTGGATAATGGAAACTTGAATCGTTATCACTTTCTTAACTGGTAATATATATATATATATATATATATATATATATATATATATATATATATATATATTTACATACATACATACATATATTCCTCTTCAATTTCCATTACTAGCAGTCTTTTGTAAAATCCCTTTAACTAACAAAAGCCATGTACTCAATGACATCATTTATCAGGAAGTTGCATCATTTTGGTAAGCAAACAATGATAGTGATAATATGATTAAGATAATAATGACATCATTCAACAGGAAGTGACATCTTTTTAGTGGCCAAACAGCACAAACATCAGTAATTTTGAGATATTTTGTGGTATTGTCTGGTTTGTCTCACGCTGAAATATTCCACTCTGCTAAATTTTCAAAATATATGATAATGCCAAAATTTTAAGAAATGGTTAAAAATATTAAAATGAACTTCAAGTTGACTCCTTTGTGTAAAGTCACTGTCAATCCCTCACTGGGCAATGACTAACTTTTGCTCTATATTTCCACCATATTAGTATTTCCGTCCTGTTTATTTTATTTTCTTTAGGGCAGGAGTGTCCAATAATACTCCCATAGGGCCACTGTCCTGCAAAGTTTAGCTCCAGTTAAACATACCTGAACCAGCTAATCAAGATCTTACTAGGCATACTAGAAACTTCAATGCAGGTGTGTTGAGGCAAGTTTGAGCAAAACTCTGCAGGACAGTTGCCTTCCAGGACTGACTTTGGACACCCCTGCTTTAGGGCACTTTTATAATTGTAATTACTTTGTAATTAATAAGATTTAAGAGCATGACCCCAGCATATTTCTGACCATCTTTATTTACTTCCTTAAATTTCAAAACAAGTATGGTGGTAATTTATTAAATATTGTCAAGTTAGTACCATAGGTATAAGGCGGGCCTTTTTGCGTCACCAGATTTGCACTGCAGTCAGTGTTTAAACCTAATCTGGATAAACACTAGTTTAATAAGTGATATAATCTTTAAGAAATGCTCAATATTGGTCAAATGAAGTCCCAGGCTTGTGATTGTTGCTTAATGTGCATGACACACAGCTTCACACAACAAAGTGAAAAAGACAGTATAATAATTAGCAAATTTTCTCAGCACAGGCGTATGCCAATGACCGTACTTCGAACTTGCATCTGGCGTAAAGACTGGCCAAAGAAAACTGAAGTGGTTATTTTCTTTTTGCCAAGTTTTTGGCCTTCTCCAAGCCAAAAAGCAAAGTCTGTTCTTCACTCATTGCCAAGCAAACTTCCCTGTCCTTCCATTTGTATCCCAAATAACCAAAATAGTGAATTTTATATTTAATCAGCATGCTTTCCATAAACACATTTTTCCTAACAGCACAGGCAATCACAGGCTTTTTCCATATAAGCCTATAGATAAACTAAGCTTGAAGGCAGTCTAAGAAATTCTAAATCAAAATAACTGGCAGCTCAGGCTGAATGGGATGGAACGTATTTAGAATAATTCATAACATACACTGTTTTCATGGACTGTTTTTATGTCCTAATTTATTGGTTTAATTTGTTGTCTCAGTGTGCTTTCCGTTACTTCCTATTGGGTTTACATTAAAGAGCCTGAGAGCAGTTTAAGTTAAAATGTTATCAGTCTACAAACTGGGGTTTTCACTGGTTAAATTTGTGTCTGGAGGTTACAGACTTCAGGATGCTATTGAGTTAATGATCTAACTCTCCTTTGGTGTGACCCAATCTATGAGTCATTGTTTCCTGGATATTTGTGTACTTCCTGTAAACCTGAAGAAAATATTTTGTTGTTTGTGCTTTTACTGATCCATTCCCTTCATCCTCAGTGATATAATCAAAAGCACATGTGAACCCAGATGAAAATACTCTGGCAGGAGGATCAACGCCCCCTGTGTGTTTTCATTTACTGCTCTAATTTTAGCTGAAGCTGTATTGCAGTTCTGAAGAGCCTAATTTGAAGGAGGTAAAAGTGTTCATTCATCAAGGACTGGGTGCGTCCAGCTCGATGCCAGTTCCATAGGAGATGTAGGTCATGGAGCACAACTAGCAGTATGTTTACACAGGAAAAATTTCGGAAACCAGATGTCTGAAAATAGGCTGGTGCAACAGATCAGGATGTAAATGCCTCTGAAAGGTTAATATGTCTGCAAGATGTTAGTTGTCTAACCTCTAGCTACTAAGCTTCTAAATAAAACTACACTGACCCTAAGATCCAATGGTTTTCATTGAGGTACTTAATTGGCTTACTGTATAACAGTAATCTCCTGTTATCCTCTGAATTAGTGTCTGAATTGGAGAGGAGAGCTTGGTGTGAAACTGCAGGTCACAGTCAGGGTCAACAGTTTGTGGTGAACTACTCATAGGCCACGTACACACTGAAAAGTTTCAGGAGTGACAACCGCATTTAAAGGGTTAGTTCACCAAAAATGATAAGACTTTTATTCATCTTCAGAACACAAATGAAGATCTCTTTGATGAAATCTGAGAGCTTTCTGTCCCTCCATAGACTGCCTTCACAACTGAAACTTTGACGCAACTGAAACTTTGAAAAGTTCATAAAGAGGTCGGAAAACTAATCCGTATGAATTGAGCGGTTTAGTCCAAATTTTCTGAAGAGACTCAGCCGCTTTATATGGTGAACAGATTGAATTTAGGCTTTTATTCACATAGTTGTGAATAGCTGTTCAGATCCGTTCCTTATATACTGCGTAGAATTTTTGTAAATGCGGTTGTCGCTGCCTGTGTTTTTTTTCTGGAGTTAATTCGGTTGTAGAATGCGTTTTTTTCACTCCCGTAAATTACTGAATTATGTGTGTGTACTGAACAGGATTAAGCACTAAAAAGACCATATGCACGGTTACTTCCTGGTTTACATTAAGCCAGCTTGGGCATTTCCGGTGAACTGTAATGACGTAGCTGTCATTCTGTACTCATTGTACATCGACACAAAACCATCAATGGTTGACTTTTTAGTAGGGTTGTCAAAAGTACTGACTTCAGTACCTAGTCAGTACTGAAATTTTAAAAATGTGATGCTTTGAGCGCTGTTGAGCGGGTTCGTAAACTCCTCTGATTGGCCATTGTGTTGACACACTCATTGGATAAGTCTGTGATGGGCTTCAATGATCAACGCTTCAAAAACGTTGTAAATAAACATCAATGACTCTCTTCACTGAGTGCTTACACAGATACACATGGGAGCGTTTGAAAGCAGGCGTCTATCGTGGACCAGTACGCTGATAGACGCCCGCTTTCAAAACGCTTTCCAATTCAAACCGTGTGCTTTCAAACACTCCTGTTGATCATTGTAGCCAATCACAGACATACCTGATGAGCACGAGAACACAATGGCCAATCAGAGGTGATTACAAAACCGCCCAACAGCACTTAAAGCGTCACATTATTAAAATTTTAGTACCGATTGGTTCGAAGTGTTTTTGATAACTCTAATTTTTAGTGTTGTATTTATATTTTAATGCAGTTATCACACTTGCCTAATTTGGCAATAAACCGAACGTTTCAAGATGCAGGAAATCCAACATTTGATAGAAAACACTTTTATTTAAAAAATAAAACAGACATTAATTACCATTATAACCAGCAGATGGCGGCAGAAGAGCATTTATTGGCTTATATTAGCCATTTCTGTAATAGTTTTTCACTCAGTTTCGCTTTTGAATAAATATTAAACATTATAAAATCACTAGGTTTAAAAATACATTTTGTCAAGGTGAAGTATGAAGTACTCACAAAATCTCATGAAAAACAATAACTTTTCTTGCGAATGCATTACACAGAAAGCGAGCACCGCGCTCTCCCTTTATAATCACAGAAGCTAACTAAAGTGCACAAATCTTTAATTTATAGTGTGTTGATGTTTTTTTCACACGAAAGTGTGAAAACTGACGGTCGAATTGAATTTTGCCAAGGAAGAACAAGTCTTACGTTTGAATAACTAAATTAACGCTAGGCCTGACTATTTAAGTGACTATATTATGGCTATAAACTAAGTATTACACTATTGATGCTGTTAAAGCTACCTCAGGACATTGAAGATACCGACACACCAGCAAGTGACATTTCACCGGAAGTTTTCCAGCTGGCTTATATTATGGCGGAAGTTCTTAAGAACGGTCCATGCATATGGTCATTTGCCAATTGAATTTCAAACTTGTGACCCAAAACAGCTTTTCATTGTTTCTTTTAAGAGATTGAATATGTCATAGCTTGGATATTTCCCATCAACAACTTTATAGTGTCCATTGTGCCACAAATTGTTTCACTAACAGCTTTATTTTGCTGACTATGACATTTTGCCTAATCAAATATGCAGAGTGCACATTCAAGTTTGTAGCGCTGCCAAGCGTGACGCCAATGACAACATTTATCTTTGTTTGTGTGATTGAAAACCAGACTAAATACCTTTTGTATTATACTATAAACCCTTCCTGCTTAAGGGATTGCCTAACGCTGTTAATGAATACTAAGAAATTGAGATAATTTTATTTATTTATTTATTTATTTATTTATTTTGAGGTGTGATGTTTAAAAATATTATCCAAACCAACAACTACATTTGCTTGCAGGCTGGAGTTTAATATGCAGCATTTTGCAGCGTTTCAATATGCAGCATTTTTTTTTTTTTTTTTTTTTTTATACAGCTTTTGTTGAAAAAAAGGTTTGATAAATATAAATGTACTTGTCTAATCATAGCTTGTGCTATTTTTATGTTAAGCTGCATCTCACGGAAAATTTTACAGAGGTTATGTTTTTTTTTTTTTCTGTTTGTTTTGAGGTCCTTGAAGGATGAGGGCCAAGCAACAGCCAGAAGCAAAAGACATGACGTGGCCCTTTCCACATATAATGAGGGGTTCCCTGTCTACGAAAACAGGCAGCGCTGAGTTCTTCAGCATGTATGTTTTTCTCATTTGGAAACAAAGGCCTTGGTAGCAGAGCTCTGACTCATCTCAACTTGATTTGCTGATTTCGGTTTCCCCTGTGAGTACAAGAGGGAACAGGGAAGAACCAGATACAACTGGTTTTCAACTGTTTTGTAACTGTGAAGAGTCTTGGAGGGAGCACAGTATATGAACTATATAGCATATGAGCTATATACACCATGTGTAAAAAGCATCTATGATTATTCTGTTGGTTTAGTTCATATACTGTGCTCCCTCCAAGACTTTTGAGATGAAAAAAAATATAAATTTAGAATTTTTTTTTTTATTTTAGAATTTAATGTATTTATTTATTTTTTACAGTGTCTGGTCTTTTTTTAAATGCTTAATTTACCCTAATAATAATAATAATAATAACGAATTGAATGATAATAAGTAACGCATCAAATAAAACATTACATTTTTAAGTCGAAAAACTTAAATAGTGTTTTCTTTTAAAAAATATACTCCAATAATCTGTTTTATTTCAAATTTAAATTTTTATTATTATTATTATTATTTTTACAGCATATCTGGTCTTTTTTAAAATGCTTCATTTACCATAATAATAATAATAATAATAATAATAATAATAAATATATTATTATTTTTATTATTATTGTAAATTAGTGTTTTGAAACAAAGACTAAATATTGCATATTATGATTTATTATTATTGTTATTAATATTATTATAAAATTAAAAAATGGTAAACATATATTTAAGAAAGATATAAATAGTTCCTGCTGAAAAACAAGCAGCGTTCCTTGTTGACAAGCATTTTTGTTTACGTAGCCCTTTCTCTAAATTTAAGGACCATTAACTGGGAGGAAATGTAGGAAAGTGACTCATGGGTAGAAGTGAAAAATAGGTTTAAAGATTGACCAAATTTAGAAATCATACGCCTCACCTGTTTATTTAGCCGGATTCTCTGGGAGCCCTGCCCAGGAAGGCCATTCAAATGGGACATTGTGAGTGAAAAATGAATGAATTTGCTGTACCAGCATCCCACTGAAAACAAATCAGGCAATAACGTCTAAAATATCTCAAGCAGAAGTATGACATAATGTTTTACTTTTGGTTGTGGTAATGTGGGTGTGGGGAGTGGTGGTATGACATCTTGAGCAGCCAGTAATCTTTGCCGATTTTTGTGACTCGTGTTGCTATAGCAGCCAATGACTGCGAGAGTAACGGCTGATGCAAAAATGTTTTTTCTCTCCCCAAGACTCAGTTTTGCTGTGGTTTTCACAGAGGAAACTGGGTTGAGGGTGGAGTGGCCTATTTGAAACACACGAAAGGCATGTGCTTTTGATAAATGGGGAATACCATTTTAAGTGCACTTATTGTTCATAGTTAATGAGCAAGATTTTAAGTACTAGCATTATATCCTAAAATGCATTAGAATAGTGCCATCCCTCATTTTGTTGTGTTGTGCACTTGCACAATTTACATGCAGCATTGGAAAGCACATGGCAAAAACGTGTCAAATTTGCATGTCCCTCCTCTCGAAAGACCATGTCTGCGTCATCGGGGCCAGCCACTTCCTGCTTCACTTCCCCTGTCTGTGTTTACAGTGACTTTGAATTACTATGGAAACCGTCCCCTTGCCTACAGAGATTACAAAGAAAGAAAAAAAATCAACTAACATAATCGCGCCATTTAGGAAACTCTTATTCATGTTAGTGGATCCTGTCGAGATGCATTGAACGCTGACCTGAATTCCTGATGCTTTCAAAGAAACCAGACTTTGAAATCTTCCACAGACTTTGCACTTGTTTTAACTGATTTCTGTTGTGAGTTTTAGGATAATGAATGGATTTTATTGATGTTCTTCCTGGGCGAAGTGAGACTTTTCCACCCATGGTCAGTGTGCTTTTCAGATCTCAGGCCCTTGTATGCCCATAAACACTTTAATGTCTCATCAGGGGGTGTGTGGAGTTGGTGGGGGATGGGCGGCGTTGGCTTATGCCAGACTAATTGTAGACAGCTCATCTTACACAATCTGTTGTGAGCTACGTAACGCAGTGACGCCACATGTCGACATTCGTTAGGATGTTTATAGCCAATGTTGTTAGTGTTGTCCACCCACATCATGGGCTGTATATAGAAAGAAATGAGTGTATGAAAAAACTTTAGAAATCGTGGTCTTGTTTATCCAATGCATCCTCTGGACTATGTTATACTGACATTACAAACATCTGTGTGTTTAACTAAAGTCTTAAATCAAACCTTGCTTTGTGTTTAGTGAGCCTTTTTACCAAAAATGACAAAATGCATGGACTAATGTTGCAATAAGGGATAGTTTACTAAAAAACAAAATCATCATTTACTCACCATCAGTTTGTTTCGTAGAACACAAAAAGAGCAATTTAAAACCGTCCAAGCTGCTCTTTTCCACACTATGACAGTGAATGGTGACTATAGCAAGTCCTTTTGTGATTTACGACTTAAATGTTTGTCTATTCCTCACACAAAGTTATATGACTTTAGAAGACTTGAAATATAGTGAATGATTAATTTGGACGACTTTAATGATGTGTTTATGGTGCTTTTTTGGTCCTTTTTAGAGTTTGGCAGCTCCTGGTCACCATTCACTTTCATTGCAAACCTCTACAAAGAGAGTAAATCTTCATTCTGGGCGACTAAATAATGTCTATCACCAGCCATTGGCTAATAAATTCTTAGATTTTACTCGCCAGTGTGCGTTTTAGAGGCTAAGTAGTATAAGTTTAGCATAGATATATTTTCACTCCCTCAACGCTGACTGAGCGCTTGAGAGTTTTGTGATCTGTACTATTTCAGTTCAGCTCAATGGATGCGCAGTGTACCTGTATTTGACGTACCGCAAACTCTAGTGTGAAGGCGCGCGATTCACCGTCGCTTTGCTGAGAGCGCTGTTTCTGAGAGAGAGAGCGAGAGTCTTACTTACCAGGCAGAATCAACGCGCTACATGTAACAATATTCTTTGTTGTATTTTCCTTTCAAAATAACGGAGCTCATTTGGAATTATTAGCAATTAAGAGCATACAAAAGAGATGTCGGTTTCTCCGGTAGTGGGTGGAACTAATGTGTAAACGGCAATCTCATTGGCTGGCGCTCATCTATTACTGTCTCTGTTTTGATTTCAGCAAATCAGTTCCAGTGAACACTGATAGCTTGATTAATATTCATGAACCCAGCAGCTCATCATTCCTTAGTGCGTTGTACAGTATTATTAGTAGTAGAATTAGTAATAGTGTTATTATCTTTTAATAATACTAAACTGTACATATACATTACATGTATATAAACTCAAATATATTTTGTCCAAAAATTCTCCTTTTGTGTTTTATAGAAGAAAGTCAGCATCCACAAACTGAAAGAGACATTGTGTTGATTTCTCTTTTAGGAAAGTACCCTGTTTTCCGGTAAATGGTTAATATTTCCTAAGAGTCACATGATGTGTGGTATTCACAGTTCTGTCACATTACAGTCATGTTTTATGTGGCTAAAAAATCCAGTCATGTTACTTTGCAGAACAGTTTGACCCCAAATTGTTTACACTGGAAGTGCTAAATCTTGATCATTAATTACTCCAGGAATTCTGCTAGGTGATATTGTCACACTGCCTCACATGGTGTGTGATCATGTTAATGTATGCGCTCTTTGAAAACAGCGTCCTCTTTACCTGAGGTGTATCTGTACGCTCTGAGCTTAAGAGACAGGAATAACAGGTGCTGGCATGAGCTCTTCCAGGCTCCTTTGATTAATGGTTAATCTCTGCTCTCACACATGAAGTCCACAAACCAAAGCTGACGTGTTTACTCTCGTTGTCATGTCTCTCTTGGTTGACAAATGGATGACTTTGCCCTTTCAAGGACATGATAATGTATCCTCACCGTTTATTTGCAGTTTGCAGCCTTGTTAATGTTACATAGCTGCCGTGACAATGTGTAATCGTGTCCATTTCCGTTTTTCAACAGAACGAAATGAAACGTGACAACTGTCTTGCCACCGGTGTCCGATACTTTAAACTCTGCCTTTGCTAATATTAATGGATCAAATCAATTAAAAAAGCTGTTCGAAGGATTTTTAAGTTTTTACATTTTAATGCACACTTCACTTGAAACAGTGAATTTAATTTCGCATAGATTTATAATGGTTATAATGTGGTCAAGATGTTAAAGGTTAGCAGCTGTGAGAACAGCAGTTTGCATAAGAATAAAGATTAAATATAATAATAATAATAATAAACAACTGAAATAATGAATTCACTCTAAGTTGGGCATGGTTTGGGTTTATTGGAGGTGTTTCCGTGTTAGAAGCACAATAAAATATACAGTAGAAGTCTCTTATGATCATCAATGCTGCATTTATTTGATAAATACAATAAAAACAGTAATATTGTGAAATACCATTACAATTACAATTTAAATTAAATTTAAATTTCTGTGATGGCAAAGCTGAATTTTCAGCATCATTACTCCATGTCTTAAGTGTCACATGATCATTCTAAAATGCTGATTTGCTGCTCAAAAAACATGTTTTTGTTATTATCAATGTTGAAAACAGTTGTGTTGCTGTTATGTAAGCTTTTAGACTCTCAATCACAATCAGTTACTGACCAATACAACTTAAATACCCACACATCTTTACCCCATCGTGTTTGCCCTGCTTTTTAGAGGAGTTTCAAAACCGCTTAACATTCAGGGTTTTTTTACCTCCACATTGTTGTAAATTTATTCTGACATGTTATAATGAAGAACTTAATTCCTCTAAAGCCAACTGGCCAAAAAAATGAATAAATAAATAAATAAAAAAAACAGGAAGTGCTTCATACGAGGAGGCGATATTGTCTCACCACACAACTTGGTTGCCTGGGCGTACAGTACACTACACCATTGTGTGTATAGATCAGTGTTGTTGTCGGTTGCCTGGTAACACATCAGCATCTCATTCTCCGTGTTGTGACTCAAAATACATTACTACAGACAACCACGCTTTGATGAAATGAAGACAATCTACATGATGAAATCATGCTGAAATAGGTTCATTCTCATATTAATTATTATCATGGTAATATAACTTTTTCTTGCTGCAAAAAGTAGCACTTCTGTCTCTAATTTGACTGTGTTGTGTGTACGGTATACGCCTGTCATTCTACATGCAGTCACTGGTTTAAATTGTCTGTTCCAAGACCTTTAACATGGCACTTACACAGGTGAGTGAACATGTCAAACTCTATTTGCTCTAAACAGCTTGCACATGTGTTTGAGTGTCTATGTGTAGCAGCATTTGCTACTCTCGCTCAGGAAGAACAAGCCTCCTGTGACACAGATATCAATTAGCATTAGATAAGACTTCCGGCTTGGAGTGCACAGCCATACACTAGAGGATTTTCTGGAGTGTATCTGTTGCCCTGATACAATTAATCACATGTCCCCAGTATTTTTTTTAACTGTTTTTTTTAAGAAATAGCTATTAGGAAAAGTCCCTATTTTCTGATTAGAGTTGTCAAAAGTACCGACTTCTGTACTGAAATTTTAAAAATGTGACACTTTGAGCGCTGTTGAGCGGATTCTTAAACACCTCTGATTAGCCATTGTGTTCACTGCTCATCAGATTTGTCTGTGATTGGCTTCAACGTAAAACGCTGTAAAAACGTTGTAAATAGTCATCAATGATGCTCTTCACCAAGCGCACACATAGTCCACTGATAGACGCCTGCTTTCAAATGCTCCCGCTTTCAAAACACTTTCAAATTCAAACACTTCCGTGTGCTTTCAAACTCTGCTGTGCGTTGATTATTGAAGCCAATCACAGACATATATGTTGAGCGTGTGAACACAATGGCCAATCAGAGGTGTTTACGAATCCACTCAACAGCGCTCAAAGCATCACATTTTTAAAATTTCATTACCGCAGTTGATACTTTTGACAACTCTATTCCTGACAGATATCTCTTGAATAGGTGTTCAGAGATATTTGCTCTGTCTGTGAACTCTAGGCTTTGTAAACTACAATAACATATATTATTTAGCCAATCAGAATACTTTGAGGCCTGTCAGCCATTTTGATCATTTTGGCTCTGCAGACATCCCTTGTGATGATCCTTTTGATGAACATACTTTTAAAAAAGAGTTAATACAGAAATGTTAAAAGAATATATTTAAAGGAACACTCCACTTTTTTTGAAAATAGGCTCATTTTCCAACTCCCCCAGGCGTAATAATCAAGGAACAGCAGGCACAATGATATTACGCAGTGCCTGTGACCCCATGTAATATCATTGCGCCTGCTGCGCCCATGGTACGGCAGCAAAGTTCCTTGATTATTACGCCGGAATGAGAGTATAGTTCCTAGCCATATCGACCTAGAAAATCGTAACTTTTCATTTTCCGTCGGTCTTAGTACACAATGTAACTACAGAAGAGTCAAGTTTTAAATAGGAAAAATATCGAAACTCTTTGGTCATTTTTGAGCGAGATGCTAACGGTCTAATCAGATTCAATGAACTATGCTAAGCTATGCTAAAAGTGGTACCGCCAGACCCGGAGATCGGCTGAATGGATTTGAAAACGGTAAAACTCAACTGTTTAACTCTAGGGGAGTTGGAAAATAAGCCTATTTTCAAAAAAAGTGGAGTGTTCCATTAAGTGCTTAACTGAATGTAATGTTTTTAGACACTTAATTGCATGTTAATTGCAATTAAATAAAAATATATTGTAGTTTAAATTTATATTAAATAAAGTGACCCACTTAAATACATCTTTATATGTAATTTCATATTTCTATTTTCTTTGAAATATGGTTAAATGTACTGTCAAATGCACTGAGAAGCATTTATGGTGAACAAAAAGATACTTAAAAGTAACTTCCATTGAAACTTGTCATGCATTTAAATATATTTGTCATTACAAATTTGTAATGAAGTTGCATGTATTTTAGTTAAAACATCAAAATAAGTGCACTTTAAAGCACAACAAAAGATTATTAAAAAAAATAATTTAAAATAATACTTTAAGTGTTTTTAAGTGTATTAAGAAACATAGTCCTGAAAGTGCACTCTCTGTACAGTGGCCTTTTATTTCATCATTAATATACTATCTGTAAGTACAGTTTTTTTTTTAAATATATACTTTTAAGATTTGAAGTAGGCCTACCCTGTAAGTGCACATTTAATACAGTTAAGCTCACTTCTTTTTCACAAATGATGTCTTGTCTTTCTTGCAGTCACTAAGTAGATAAAAAACCCCAGCTAACTTCACTAATAGCAGCTTTGAGTGCAATTTAGTTTTGTGCTAAAAGGAAATGCAGAATAGTTTTATTATTCTAGGTGTGTCATGTTGCCTTGCACATGCTTTTAAATACTGTCTAACTATGACAAATAGTAGACATGTAGGACATTTTTGAGTGTGAGAATTAAATGTTCCCATGTTTGGTTGATCACTCCCATTAGCCTCCCTTAAAAACCACAAGTGGTTGACCTATACAGACGATGTACTAGACAAACCAAGCAGACTAAAATATGACTATGCTTGAGAAGGTGAATATACATTCCAAATAAGAATGTAATCAAATCCCTCTTCAAGGGAATTGCTTCTTTGAGGTCTCCACCCTTTTTCTGGAGAACAACAATCAAAGTGCTCAAATGAGTCACCTAAGACAATATAACCAATTCCTATAAAAAAGACATCAGAAGACAAAATATGAGGTTTATAAACGTGGTTATTGGACGCGCTGTGTAACATCTACTGTGCATCTGTACGTGACATCCATGTACTTTATCTGTGTGTGAGTTTTTCTAGTAAGTGTTCCATGTCCTGTGAATTTGTATGTATTCTTTTGTTTTCATTGCACTAGATTGCAGATCACTGACGCCACTCCTGTCTCGACTGTCGCTTTGTCATATTGTACTTTGCAAAACAGTGTTTTTTTCATGTCATTACCCTTGACTTGTTCTTCTTATCTGTCAAAAAGAGGCAGCAACCTGAGCCCTCAGACAATACCTACGGCAAATCTGCAAAAAACAAACCTGATATGTCTGTTCACACTTCATAACCAGATGAAATTCACTGGCTGTTTCAAGATAGCACAGTCACAATGTACATACATCATGGTCTTAGTAGACTGTTGCCTAAGGCTTGTTTCACACCGCATGTGCGAGCAGTATTTATTTTGGTGCCCATTTTAACAGGTTACAGAGTTCACACTGCACGCATGAGCAGTCAAATGCTGTTGAGTGAAGGAGTTTCACCGCTAAGCCTGTTTTGCTACACAGAGAGTGCTGCACTCAGCAAAAAAAAAAAAAAAGCACTATAAACATTTATCAACATTATCTTTTGCAATATAGGCTTTAAGAAGCGACATAAAATAATGGAGTGAATTACTCACCCATTAATGAAAGTTACAGATAGTGACAGGCACAAAAACACATTCTTTTCAGTTGATCTTTCATTTATGCCCTGCTTGTGTGTGCTGGCCTTATGTGACAACAGACCATCGACTGTAAAAAAGATGGATGACGCACCTACAGTTTACTGCAGAACAACTCATTATGTCCGTGTGAAATAGTTATGGAAATGTTGAAAATAAAATTAAAGCTCCAATCTCAAAGAGAAGCTGTCAATCTCAGCTGTCAATCATGACGTCACACCCCCGTTTTTTTTGTTTTTGTTTTTGTTTTTTTATAGAATCAAATAACTAAAACCACTTTAAAAAAAAAAAATCACAGCAAGCATGATAAAAAATACCTAGAATGACAGAAACTATATTAAAAAAAAAAAAATATTTGAAGTGTAATTCGATTAGATGATTAGACGATTAGAAATAGCAGATTTTATCAATAATTTTAACAAAATACTAAAAATAGTAGTTAAATTAGAAACAAAAAACATGCAAATAAAAAAGCCATCAACCTTTCGATTTTCCTTCCCCTCGACCGTGACTCCTGAGGTGATTATGACAGATTAACGACATATTAGCAACAGCATCATTTGCAGCAGGTCAATTTACAGCACCATGTTAAACATTCCAACATGTGCACGTAGGTAATTCTTTAGGTTTTAAGCTTTGGATATTATTTTTGTCGAAATGAAACGTTGGTTAATATCGACCAAAGACAACGCAGGGAGGAGAGCGGAGAAGCACCACCGTCATGCCTTTGCTACATAGGCCTATGCAGCACGCGCTATTGTGCTTTCAGATATGCCGCGTTTGCAGTGCGCAACAGATTCGTGGCTGTTTATCACAAACACAACATTTACTTATTTTCATTTCAAATCCAAAAGTGGTTACTGAACATGACTTGTCAGCATTGCGATTCTCTTTGTATACACTATTTCATAGATGTCACGTTTAAACGCACTACGTTTAAACGTTTTATTCAATTCATTACTTTATAAGTAATACTTTTGATTTATATATTATGTTGCTCACGCAAGTGGCAAAGCATTTAAACATAAGCTTTTTGTCATAAACATTTTAAAGTAAAACTTAAAATAGACAAAAACAGGTTTTTAAATCTTTTTACAAGAAATCCCTCAGGTCATAAAGAACTTTGTTTTTCCACCTTCATGAAGAGATGAGTGCTATCTTTATGTCTCCTTGTTCACCTTAATGCCAGGCAATGTGCCCGTTTCCTTGCTTTACCCGAGGCAAAAAAGCCATGTTGACTGTGTAACACAGACTTTAATTTATATGCATCTATGGCAAAATTACTAGTTTTTCGCGTCCTATACATGTTTATTTTAATGCGAACAGTGCGCTATCGTTTTAATTAAGCGCGGTGCAGCGCAACAAAAATAGACTGTGCGTAAATGATCGCTGCACGGTGCGCTTGTGGAACAGCACTGCCGGACTGCATCCGTGTGCTGCGGTGTGCAGTGTGAACGCTCTAATCCGTTAATATGGGCACTGAAAAAAATACGCATCCCAAACAGAGTAGACCTATGTGTGAATAATTGCACACAACGTTTGTATACTTTAACCACCTCCGAAGGTAGTGGGGGTCGCGAGTCACTTGCATCGTTATTTTGGGGGTCGTGGGCTGAAAAGTTTGCATTAGATTACATGGAGAAGGTGGGGTTTATGATTTATACTGCATCCAGCCACCTTTTCGGGACTCGTGTGGCACACTTGCAACAGACACTGAAAAAAGTTTTTTACAAAGTTGGAAACTAATTAGATTTATTTAATTCACTAAAGCCAGGTGCACACTGTATGATTTATAGTAGTCCTTTACGACTGTTGCTTGTCAAACTGTACACTGTAGCCATGCCACACTGTGGGATCTGTTGTCATTCATGTCAGACTGTATGGCAGTCAAGATGCATTAAAGGGATAGTTCACTATCAAAAAATAAAAATTACCCCATAATTTACTCACCCTCAAGCCATCCTAGGTGTATATGACTTTCTTCTTTCTGCCAAATACAATCAGAGTTATATTAAAAATATACTGGCTCTTCCAAGCTTTGTAATGGGAGTGATTGGAGGATGAGATTTTGAAGCCCAAAAAAGTGCATCCATTGATCATAAAATGTACTTCACACGGCTCCAGGGGGTTAATAAAGGCCTTCCGAAGTGAACCGATGCATTTGTGGAAGACAAATATCCATATTTAAAACTTTATAAAGTAAAATAACGAGCTTCTGGTGTGACAGCCATACGCATTTGACTTAAAAACGTTAACTTCCACGACGTACTACACAATGACATGACGTACAGTGTGAACCTGTTTTATCGTATTGTGTGAACCGTGTGTGTGTGTGTGTGTTGGGGGCTTTCTGCCCTTAAAAAATATGTTGTTGTTTTACACAGGTGCACAGGACTAAACAAAATCCAACATTTTCCATTGAAATAGCTCCTTCTGTTTTTGGCCATTCTTGACAATAGCCCACCGTTCTGTTTCAGCAAGAATGCACAGCCATTGTCTTCAGTAATAATAGGTGAGCACACGGGGGAGAAAGATATACAAATAACAAATAGCTAGCAGCTTGATAAGCAAATGTGCCTATTTCAGTGGTGTCATAAGGATGGTTGACTTTACGGCCTTGGATCATTTCTTTAGCCCTGGCAGCATATGAGTACTTTCAGTTCTTCCAGACTCCATAGGGAATAATGTGTTCATGCCCATGTTAAGAAGCTGTGGAGCTGTGCTTTCCAACGGGAATTATTACAATCTGTCACTGGATGTTCCTTACTGTTGAGTACAAGTAGACTTGCCAAGTCCTGGTCTGGCCATTTAAAGGTCTTACTTTAGGTCCTGACTCAGCCTGGTAAAAAAACAACTCAGGGAAAATGAGTGGTCTAATAGCCTGGTGCAGTCTATATTTAGACAAAACAAAGTATATATATATATATATATATATATATATATATATATATATACTGTATACATACTGTGTGTGTGTGTATATATATATATATATATATATATATATATATATAGGATGGCAGTCTCCAATTAATATAAATGTAATTATTTATTTATTTATTGTTCACTAAGAAACAGTGATACAAATAATGAATCAGAATTTTTTTTCAGCAAATGTGTGACAGTCTTTGGTCTTATGTAAACACTCCGTACACCCATACAACCTTTTATAGTGAAGAGGTTTCTGGGACGGCCAGTATGACTCAAACACTGATGACTTTTTATTTCCCTCTCTCTGTCTCACCCTCTGGTACGCAATCTTCACACCATAGTTGCCATGGTGACACTGGTTGTATGCAAATAAACAGACAGGGGATCTGTTGAACTTGGAGAATGATGAAAATAGATTTCATCAGGCGCGTCCTGGTTGATGAGTGGTGCTGGTGAAGCCATAGTGGTAGTTGAGGTTGCTTGCACTTCATCTCCAGCCAAGCTAAGTGAGCTTTTCCCAGCCTCACTCCCAGAGCGAAATGGGTCAGGTCCTGGCCGCAAAGGGCATTCCTGCTAAGCACAGATGTGTGTCACAGGAGGTACAAGGCCCCTGGGATTTAACACCAAACTGTAGGCTGTCTCAGCAAGTCCTGGGAAAATGCCTGGTCAGCGTTTACGCATTTACTTTACCTTTTGTATATAACGCCGTAAAATGACTTTAAAAGACTTTAAATCCATGTAAAGATGGAGCGCCCACACAGATGTGGGTTATGTAATATTAAATATAATTCCTTAATCCAATAGTAACCTGTAGTACGCTTTGAGTGGAGTCCTTAGCAGCTGAAATAATACACAATGGGCACCAAGGCGGTAGGAGACACCTCCTTCTGTGCACAGCTCGAGGCGACATGGTGCTAACACCAATACTCCAGATGTAATGAGGCCATTTGAAATATAAAGTATAACTGGTTGAGTCACCTCTCCCATGAACCTTTAGGGAGAACTACGATGACTGGTGAGTTCCCACTGCCCTATCAAACTGATAAGAAAAACAAATGAAAACATCCCCCGCTGTCAGTTAAACATCTGTGCTTTCCAATAGTGTGAGAATGCTTATTTCTTATGTCTATTTTGACCAATATCACATCAATATTTATTTAGACCTTTTGGACAAGACTTTTTTATGTCTAAAACTATAATTACCCATAAACCCTTCTTATAGTACCGGTCCAAAGTTTGGATGCATTACTATTTTTCATGTTTTTGAACGAAGTCTCTTCTGCTCATCAAGCCTGCATTTTTTTTATTAAAAATACAGAAAAAACAGTGATATTGTGAAATATTATTACAATTTAAAATAATGGTTTTCTATTTTAATATACTTTAAAATATAATTTTTTTTCTGTGATGCAAAGCTGAATTTTCATCAGCCATTACTCCAGTCCGAAATCATTATAATATGCTGATTTATTATCAATTTTGGAAACAGTTGTGCTGCTTAATATTTTTTTTATAATCTGTGATACCTTTTTCAGGATTCATTGATGAATAAAAAGTTTAAAAAAACAACAACAAAAAAAACAACAGCAATTATTTAAAATAGAAGTCTTTTGTAAAAAATATATACTACTGTTCAAAAGTTTGGGGTCAGTAATTTCTTTCTTTCTTTTTTTGAAAGAAATTAATACTTTTATTCATGTAAAACATATGTTAAATTGGTAAAAAGTGATAGTAAAGACTTATATTGTTAGATTGTTATTTCTATTTTGAATAAATGCTGTTCTTTTTAACTTTTTATTCATCAAGGTTCCAATATATGTGTGTGTGTGTGTGTGTGTGTATATATATATATATATATATATATATATATATATATTAAGCAGCACAACTGTTTTCTACATTGATAATAACTGAGTATCAAATCAGCATATTAGAATGATTGAAGACTGGAGTAATGATGCTGTAAATTCAGCTTTGCATCACAGAAATAAATTGTATTTTAAAGTATATCAAAGTAGAAAACCATTATTTTAAATTGTAATAATATTTTACAATAGTACTGTTTTTTTCTGTGTTTTTGATCAAATAAATACAGGCTTGATGAGCAAAAGAGGCTTCTTTTAAAAAAAAAAAAAACAACATTTTGTGTCCAAACTTTTGAATGATAATTTATAATATGTGTTGTGTGTGTTTTCAACAGTACTGCAGCAGAGCTGGCTGGTGTACTTTCATACATTTGTCTTATCACTGTCTGGGTCAAAGGTCAAATACAGCTCACTTTACAGCCTCTGTGATATCTAACTATCCAGCTCACTAATTAAGCTGCTACTTCATTATGCTGAACTGTAACACTGCTAATGGCTGGGAGATACCTGTGCTTATCTGTATGTGTTAGTGTAACCCAGATGCAACAGTGGATTTTGATCCCAGTGTTTCCATGCTTCAGGGCATGATGGATAGCTCAGAGTCAGGGCATTGTTGATAAATAATGAAAGTCTCATGGTCTTTTGACTCCATATGAACAGGCATAGCTTATGCAATAAAGTCACAACATGTGACTGTACCAGCACGTCTAGAGTGTCTACCAGGCACGCTATGACTGCTAATACAAATATGAAAGCATGACGAACATAATTTGTGCTGGGCTCAGAGGGCACACTCCAATCAAGTAGATTTTGCCCTTTTGAGGTCATTATGGTGTGTCACGAATACATAACTGTGTTTCGCATTCTGCACGTACCACAGAGCCTGTCAATATAAAAGAAAACTCTGTGGATCTAGACAAACTGACAGACAGATGGATAGATGGATTTTTTTTTTTTTCTCGGATAGATGGAATGGATTGATGGATTTGTTTTTGTTTTTTTTTTCTGATGGATATTTTTAGATAGATGTTTAGGATAAATGGATATTTTGGATGGATGGATGGATGGATGGAATAATACATGTAATTTTTTTTTTTTTTTTTTTTTTTTACAGAATTTTTACACAGTTTTGTTGGTCTCTGAAATATCCAAAGAGTTGCATAATTAGCTAATCAGTTTTTGGATAGATGGAATGGATTAATGGACATTTTTGGGATGGATGGATGGATGGATGGATGGATGTTTTCAGACAGATGGATATTTTAGGATAGATAAATTGATTGATAGATGGATGGATATTTTTCAGATGGATGGATGGATGAATGGATGGATGGAAAGCCATCTATCGATACTGCCATGTTTTTTTACAGAATTTTTATCCAGTTTTGTTGGCCTCTGAAATATCCAATTTCATAATTTCTAATCCTTTTTTTTTTTTTTTATACATGTAAGCATTTTGTTATCTATGGCTTACTGAGGAATTGAGGAATAATTTGCTTGCAAAAGATCAGTAGTGCTGAAAGGAATTTTGCAAAGCTTGTTGGAACTGCTCGGGACTGTTACTTATTATTTTTTGTAATCAATTTAATCGACTTGATCCTTGCAGCTTTAATAGGCATTCAATTCTCAAAAGTACAGTCGCTTCTCATTTCTCAGTATGTTTCTCTGGGATTCTGCGTCGATCTATTTGTGCGGGCTGAAGATCTACATCTCTGTTTACCACAGATATAATCCATCTGGAATGATGGAAAAAGATTTATCAAAACCAACCTATATTTGGAAGCATTTTGCATACATCCACAAGATAAAGTCCATAGAGGACTATGATTGCAAAACAGCTCTGTGATCAAAGGCTTTGCAGTTCCTCCTCAGATGCCTTCTGCAAAGGCCATGAGATGTTTGGGTCATTTCATCTGGTCAGTGGGTAGCCACATAAACATTTGCAAAGGAAATCCTGGCAGGGTTGTGTTCTTCTAGGTGTCACCCTTCTTTATTACTGCTCTTTCCTCAGGGTTAACCTGCCCCACCACAGCTGCCCAATAACAGTTGAAAGGAAGTCTCTTCTGACAGTAGTGTGAAGAGTGGCTGCTGGTGGACACTAGGCAGTTTATTGTGCAGACTGAGACTTAAAATAGATGATTATAGCTCTGATTTTATGGGTTGTTTGTATTTTATTTCTTTTTTCCTCCAACACCGCATGACCAGTGTTAGCTAGCTACAATTACTGCACATAAATGGCTTTATCTTATGAGTTAAAATGTTTAAACAAGTGAGCTGTTACGATATTTGTATCAAAGTTTCATGCTCACCATGGCTGCATTTATTTGATCAAAAATACAGTAAAAACAGTAATACTGTGAAACAATTTATAATAAGCTTTATTAAGATCACTTTTGGATGCAGTGTAATAGGCACACAACAATTTTAAAAAGAAATAAAAAAATAAATGAACACAAAAAATGCATAGAATATACTATAAAAATGAAGAGTGTTTAAGAATGTGACTGCACAACGAGCAAATGAATATTTGCATCAGTTATTCTTCATCTTTGGTAGTCTATGGCGAGAGCCAGAAGGCAAAATAGAGAACTTCGGGTACAAGAAGTGGTCACTGTCTAGGAGCACAGATTGAGCACAGATTTCTATGAAACAAAACTGACAGGCTTCTTTGCTTCTTTAATGCATTTTTATGTTTCACATTAAGATTACCAAACCAGCAGCTCATGGAAAAGGACAGCATTGACTCTAAAATAAGCTGCTTTTCCACTGTCGGGCCGAACTGTTCTTAGAATGGTAAGGAACTGTTCCAGTTGTGTTTCCACTTGAGACTGGTACAGCAAGGCACGATTACAAACCGTTCTCGGCCCGGAATTCTCGGCACAGTTGTGTTGGTAGAATCTGTGAAGTGACGTCGCCACTCAGGATTGGTCACTTGTCTGTTGCCTGGCTACTAGTTTCTCTGTAGCTGGCTAAGCACTCTATTTGAGCGACGTAAACACAAGTTAATGATAAAATTAAAAGAAATATTTGATCATCCTCCATAACGCAGTTGCTATTTACATATCATATCATCAGTAAACCATTGCGTTACCAAGGCAATGACTGGCACTTTTGTATTACATTCCAAAGAGCGGCCGTTATCAGTTCCACAGTGAAAATGAAAATGAAACCGTAACCGTACCAGCTGGTCTGGATCAGCACGGAATGGAACGGTTATGCAATGAGAACCATTCGGCCCAATGGTGGAAAAGCGCTTATGTAAGAACGGTTCCATCAAAGTCTTGTCTATATTAAATTATCTTAATTTTCTTAGACAGTGTAGGTGCTTCTGTCCCTTTTTACACAAGGCTTCTGTGTTCACATCAAAATGCAATTTATTGTCAATAATTGCCCCCAGGTATTTATGACTTTCCACACATTTCACCTTCTCGCCCTTAATGAGCATGAGCTGTGAAGAATGAGCTTCTGTTATAAAATCAATGATCAATAATCATGACTGGAGCCATTACTCCAGTCTTCAGTGTCTCATGATCCTTAAGAAATCATTCTAATATGCTGATTTGGTGCTCATTTTCTCATTATTATTATTATAAATACTAATTATTATTATAAATACTCTCCATTATATATATACGTATATATATATAGATAGACAGATAGATAGATAGATAGATAGATAGATATTGTTTTTTTTTTGTTTTGTTTTTTTCCAAAGGTCAAAAAAATTAATGGCCTAACTGGTGGATTTTTGGTTATTTATTGTTCAGTATTTTCCAGTGGGAAAGTGCTGGTATTGTCCCACTGTTCCGCATGAAAGGCATCTGTATGAGGTTTCATTTGCAAGAGAACAGCTCCAAACATTTACAGCAATCGGAAAAGTCACGCACAAAGCTTGACCTTGTTGAACGATAGACCACACAGACAAGCATTGCGTGCCAGCTATTGTGTTTACCTCCCACTCACAGGCTCTGGCTTGATGACTTCCCCCAGTCTGAGATGTTGATGAACAGTGTGATAGTACATTATATCCCCTTAATTCCACACCATTGTGAGGAATCTTGCATTTACATATGCTGATGTTTCAGCCAGACTAAAATGTTTATAACGTGGATATTTTGATTTTGTATTACTTCAAGGTGAATGTCTGTTTATTGATTTTCCATTATGGAAATGTGTCTAGTTCTGATGCAAATAATATAAATTGTTTGTACTGAACTCTATCTTTTAGCTCTCATTAATTGTTTTTCTTATGTGAAAGATGGTGTAGGAATCGTGAGTACGGGTTGTTTCAGCAACACTGGTGTGAATTGTTCGTCATTTGGAGTTTGTGGTGCGTCTGCAGCCCCAGACAGCGCCCTTGTCTGCTTCAACTGTTATGTAACTCACCGCCTAACCCTGTGCTCTCTTCCTGCTCCTGATTGGCCTAGAGAAACCTTGTATTTGCATATCCTTTCCAAATGGGCCGACTGAGATCGAGCTCTGGATTCTCTACTGATTTACTTGTGCTGTTTGACTTTCACATCCATTGAGCTTTAGAAAGCTTCAACACATTTCTACAAGCTGCTCGGTTGCATTATCTGGGGGTGAACTGGATGAACTATAGCAAAGGTCCAGAATATCATTTGTTTTTGCCAGAAATACAGATGAGTGGTCCTGTGAGAAGAAGCCATGAGTCAATAAATTGAAGACTGCTCAGGTTTCTGTTTACGGATATCATATTGTGTGTTCATGCTGGCTTATTCATAAGGGTTTCAACAACAAAATTGTCCTGTTATGTAACATATGGGGTTCCAGATTTGTGTAATCAAATCATGGGAAAGGTATTTTATCCATATATAGACCACAATAAGCCCAAAAGTGTAGTGGTTACAGAGTTTTCAGCCTCTTGAATCCTAGTTTGATTGCAAATGCACTTGGTTTCAATAAATCCTATGGACCACCAAAGATGGCTGGTAAACATTTTTAATTTAATCTTGCAAGGATAATGAGCTTTAAAATCAAATTAGAAACATATAGATGCCCTTCTGCTTAACCACATTATAGGTTTGTAGTTGTAAAATCACACACTCAAAGAACTCGGTAAACATCACACTTCTTGCGCCGTTCTGCCAACCCTTGTGCTGATGTTTATTTAGTGTTGTAAAGGTTCTGATATTATATACTGCTTTTTTTTGCAGAAGGAAATGCTGAAAAGATTAGATTATAACCAGACAAGGATGTTTAAGGCTGAAAGGAACCTCTGATTTCCCTTTTGATTCTGTAGCCTGTTCTATGTCTGTTTCATATCTTATTTAACTTTGACATGTACAGTAGTGTTGGAGTCAGGACATGCTCTGCATTCTCACAGAGGCCCTGATTAATGTCATTTCAGGTCACATTAGCAGACCAGACAGAAGCAAAATTGCTGTAATTTTACAAACACACTCAGAGAGATAGAGAGAGAGTTAACTGACAATAATAGGATGATGTCACAGTCAGAAAAAAGAAAACCATGAGAGCTGAGAGAACTGGGTCAGTTTTTACAGTAATCGAATAAGATTGAGCTGTCAATTGTGTTGTCAATTTAAATTTGTAATCAAAATTATTTATATGATATGAGGTTAATTAATCTAATTAATTGCATACATCAGTATTTGCTGTAAAAAGCCTCCATATATTGTTGAAGTCCATATATTGCTTGTTTTATATCCATATCATTGAGTCCACAACAATCCATTGTTTAGCTGCTTTTCCACCGTCAGGCTGAATGGTTCTAGGAACAGTTATGGTTATATTTCCACTTGAGCTTGGTTCGGCATGGCACGATTACAAACCCTTCATGGCCTAGAATTCTCAGCAATGGTTGGCTAACCGTGCTGGTAGAATGCGTGTAGTGATGTCGCCACTCACGATTGGTCACATGTCTGTTGCCTGGCTACCAGTTTCTCTGTAGCTGGCCAAGCGAACTATTTGAGTGAAGTAAACACAAGTTAATAATAAGCCGCTTTTCCACCACTGGGCCGAACTATTCTCATTGCTTAACTGTTCCATTCCGTGCCGATCTGGCCCAACCAGTACAGATATGGTTTCATTTTCCACTGTGGGGTGGATAACAGAGCTCTTAAGAATGAACAAATGCGTCAGTCATTGCCTTGGTAACGCAAGAGTTTACAGACGGTATAAGATGTAAATAGCGACCACGTTATGGAGGATGATCAGATATTTTTTTAATTTTATTATTAACTTGCGTTAACTTCGCTCAAATAGTGTGCTTGGTCGGCTAGAGGGAAACTGGCAGTCAGGCAACAGACACCACTAGGCCTACATGCATTTTATCAGCATGGTTCAGCATGATTAACCAATCATGTTGGGAATTCCGGACCAAGAACAGTTTGTAATCGTGCCGTGCTGTACTAGGCTCATGTGGAAACACAACAGGGGCTTTTGCACAGGAGGAACCTTTACAAAGTTCCTAGAACTGTTGGCTGAAGTACCCGGATTTTGCCGTGTTCGCACCGCAGGAACTAGGAATGATTTTAGTTCTAAGAACTCCTTTTGGGGGAACTAAATTAGCTCCTACTTCAGAGTAGGGTCTAAACCAGCACTATAGGAACCATCAGTGATGTAAGTGTATGTTGATTGGTCAAACGCACGTCAAACACCGACACCTAGCATTTTTAAAAAGCCGCGTGTAAACATATTTACTTCACGAAATGGAAAACAGTGATAACAGCATTTACCTGTTGTATGCAGCGTTGTGTTCTTTTTCCGTCTCTGATATGTAATACTGTAAGTTGTAATAGGAGATTTTGTCTCTTAGCCTCACTTTTTGCTCTTTCAGTCGCGTAAATTATGCATTTACATTCAATCTCCGTTATCATGAAACGCACGACACACAGCTCCGATCACGGCATCCTCCATCCACCGGTTTTTAGTGTTTGTAAATGCCGTGCTTAAAGACGCCGCTGTTGGCCGCTTCAGAGTTCCTATTGCCGGTGCAAATGGGAACTATCCTAGTGGCTAGTTCCTATAACTGAGTTCCTAGAACTATTCGGTGCAAAAGCCCATAACCAGAACTGTTTCTTACAGTTCTTTGAACCATTTGGCCTGATGGTGGAGAAAACAACTATAGAAATATCTAATCATCCTCCATAACGTGGCCGCTGACATCTCATACTGTCTGTAAACTCTTGTGTTATAAAGGCTACGACTCACGCATTTGTAATACATTCAAAAGAGCTCATAGATGCAAACTCCTCACCTTTCAGTGACAGCTCACCTTTTTGAGATCAAAAAGGTCACCTATGGGATTTGCATAAATCCAATGAGAAAGTTTTTATGGGGGGTACAAGAGTACTTGTGAACTTACAAGAGTAAATAAAGAACTGGTTGTTTCAATAACTACGGTACAGTGCTTCCTTTACTCTTTACTTTAAAAACTCTGTCTATAAAGGGTAATATTTTATGTATTTAAGGTCTGAGATGTGGGAACGGTGAAGAGAGAGAGGGCAAACAGTTTGCAGTTCAGCTCAGCATTGCCGTCTAATCAGCGAATACCGTCTTAAATAGCGTGCATAGCACTTCATCTTTTATAACATGACCCAATGTTGATTTTCGTAAAATGTTGCAATAATATGTTTTTTGTTTTTCTTGAAAAATTACAGTTTTGAACATATAAGGTAATAAAAATAAATTTAAAAAACTCTTAAAATAACTACAAATGAGCATGTAAAGCAAATATCTTTAAAAAAATATATATATATCCGTGCGGAGCATGCCCCCTGCCCCACACAATGTTCTCACCTTTTGTTTCACTTACCTGTTTGCATCCCTGGAGCTCTATTATGAACCCCACTGTGGAAAAAGAAACCATATCCTTACCGGCTGGGCCGGATCAGCACAGCATGGAACTGTTAAGCAATGAGAACAGTTTGGCCCGACGATGGAAAAGCGGCCTTTGTCAATTTGTAGTGAATTGACAAAATATTAAAAAAATTTTTTACTATAAATATATATCATAATATAAATATTATAACATTAATACTGTACATCACCATTAAATAATATTTATTAAATAATATATTATAAGGTGTCAACCTCAAATGATAATTATAATAAAATTACATTAACACTAATTAACTTTATATTAACATTTTATAACAAATTCTAAAATAAACTGCATGCTAAATGTGATTAACAGTAGATTTTTTTTTTTTTTTTTTTTACATTTACGTTTCACATACATTTACATGCAAAAACACTAAAAAACAGCAACCACTATGGACTGTTGGCTTGAAATGACTGTATTTTTGTGACCCTTATAGAAATCTATTCATCCATTGCCATCTTGTCTTGCCGCGTGCCAAACATGCTAAGATGCTTAAACTGTATTTTAATGTAGTCCAGTCCAGATTTTAAGTCAGATTAACCTTTTTTTGTAATTTTAGCCAAGTGCAATTTGATGAACATGCCCGGACGCATTAACCCCAAATGCATTTCCACAACTACTCCAATCCTTGGAAACAAACCTCTCCAGTGTTTGGTCTTGGGCGGTACATGAAAGCCAGGAAGCTGCTTGTGACAGGGATATGACTGGATGCTACAGCTCTGCCAGCCACTTCATTGTAACAAATGTATTTTACAGGGCAGGTTGTTTTGTCTGGCCTGTTTACTTTGTGGGCTCTTTGCCCTGCAGCCATTTTCCTCAAAGGAAACCTTGCCTCGTCCTTTCCGTTTCATTTCCGAGACTTGCATAAGGCTGTCACACTTTTGTTCTGCTTTAATGGTGCTTATTCTTTGTGACATCTTGTGTACTTTACAAAGGCCAGTGTCTCACTTAAGCCTTGAAAGGATTGTGACCCACTAAACATACAATTTAACAGCTATTTTCTGCTTCCAGCACTGAAATTGAAGCTCTGAGGTGGAGGTAATGGAGACAAAGTCAGCTAAATGTTCTGGACTGCACTTTTAAAAAGTCAATACACACTTCCTCTCTCTCACGGGGCAAGGAACAAGACAAACAAATCTGCCCCTCTCAACAAATATTCTATCAATTGCCAATGGAAACAGTCCTTGGGACAGTGTTTAAAGTGTGATGGATTGAGGGACTTTTGTCCATGTGTTTCTGGGAATTTATTGATATCATGAAGCTTATTCATCCGCTTAGTTTAGTAGTGGCCTGAACTTCATCAGTCATTCAAAACAGTGGGAGTTCTCCGCACATGACCTGTTTGATAGAGTTCCTTGGACACAAAGCGGATTTAGAGAGGGAGCGCGGGCGTCCGTCCAACTAGGACAGAATGTACTGCACGAGCCCGCTCACATGCATAAATGTGCACACATCTCTCATTTCACGCTGCTGATGAATCAATGCAGCGTTTGAGTTTGTTATTGACTTCGGTGTCTGTGCTGATGTAGCTGATGATGGGCAGACTCTGCTTGCATGTTTTTCACCTTTTCTTGGACAAAATAGCCCAGAGATTGAGTGGTGGGTAGAAAGAGGGAGGGCTAATACTCTAATCCTGTGCTGCATGCATGTGTTTACACCTCCTCCCTAATGTCATGTGCTCTCATGTGCACAGAGTGGCTCTTATGCAAAGAACTGGAATGCACATAGCACCACGAATCAGGTTCATTTTAGTACACATTAAAACAGAGTTAACTTGAAAAATGTTTTGAAATGTTTTCAGCAGAATACCAATGAAATAAACATACACTGAAAAAAAAAAAATGATTCAATAATTTTCACTCAGAAATCGCTAATAAATTTCACAAAATGTGAATTTTTGCAACTTTTGGGCATCAGAAGGGAGCCCAACAGAGTCAAAGGTTTAGCATAGAGACGATAGATGACCTGTAATGTGTTTTCCACCTGCAGTCTAGCAGAAGCACTTGTGCATTACTCACACAGCTCTTTATGAACTATGATTGGATTTAGGCCCTTTATCCACAGTTTTTCCTATCTTATCAGCATTCCACCCCTTTCCTGCAACCTAGCTGGTGATTTATGCTGGAACTTTGTTCTCACATTTGCACTCAATACTAACTTTTTAATAAGAACCAATTGTGCTCCCCAGTGTAAAATCTATCTCTGCGTGCCTAGCATAGTGAAAGCTGAAATTTATATTCTTCCAAATGAAGAGCGTGAATCCTCAGTAGGCGCAAGCCTTGTTTATTTTCTAATTTTATCTGAATACATTACTTCAGTGTTGGCTGCCAAAATGCTGGGTTAAATTAGAAGTGTTCAGCATATTCAATGTGCCAGCACTGGAGCCCCTCCAACTAGTGTAAAAAACTAAAACAAATGTGGTTAATAATTAGGCATTACTGCTGTATCAGTTCATTTTTTATTTGAGGACATAGAGATAAAAATCTTTGATCATATAAATAAAACTACCCTATTAAATCCAAGAGATCAGAATGTCTTAACAGGCAAGAGTGCCAAACAGGTCAACCGCTTGGAAACACATTAGAGTTGTTTGGGTTGTACAGGGTCAGAAATTCCTATTTAATGATCTAGGCTGTGAATGCCATGGCATAACACAGTCTTAATGCGTGTGGGGTGGAGGTTTGTGACATAAACCATGTCACACTGAAGGATCTCAGTTGTCATTCATGTCTGACTGTACGGCAGTCAAGACGCGTTAAAAACGGACACATGCAAGAGGCTCGTCTGGTGTTTTTAATCATCAATCCGTGACGTGTTTGGTGACTGTGAGCTGCATTACATGTGGGATAGAAATGGTGGCTTGCAAACAAAAACAATCTCTAGTGTTAATTTTGATCATGGCTTATCTTGAAATGAAAAATAGAAAAAAAAATGAAGACAATGTGTGTGGAGCAAGCGATGGTTTGTTGTTGTCTCACTAATTGCGTCATCAGGTTCTGCGCTACTATTGGTTTTTGATTTGATGGTTTTTACGAATCCGCTCAACAGCGCTCAAAGCGTCACGTTTTTCAAAATTTCAGTACCGACATGGAACAGAAGTCAGTACTTTTGACAACCCTAAATCAGCGGGACGTTTGGGATTGGCGCTAGTCTCTGCCAGTGGGAATCTAGAAAGAGAGAGATGCCCATTCCCACACAAGGACGTAACATTTGTTGACTTGCGTATATTGAGAAGCTGCAAAAATGTTGTTAAACATTTAGTGCAATTTCTCTTTGAATATGATTCACATTTTTGATATATTATATAGATATTTTATGGACATCTAAAATTCATTTGTGGTTTGATTATCTCTGTCCAGCCCCTTTACACCATGTCACCCTGCTTTTTCAGTGTCTGTTTTTTGGTTCAAGATTTTTAATTTAATACAATTACCAAAATGTAAGTTTTATTTTACTTTAAAGGGGACCTTTTAAACCTATTATTTTACAAGATGTAAAATAAGTCTCTGATGTCCCCTCAAGTGTGTATTTGAAGTTTTAGCTCAAAATACTACAAAAAAAATTGCCACTTTTTGAGGTTGAGCAAAAACGCGCCGTTTCAGTGTGTGCCCTTTAAATGCAAATGAGCTGCTGAATGATGGCCAAAACTTACAGATGAGTTTTATGATGTTTATTGTACTTCACACAACAGATGAAGCATCTGTTTTCACTCTAGAAAATCTCTGTAAGAAACGCCTCTCGGGCATTCAAGTGCAGCTCCTATCTCTTTGAACAGGGAAACATCAAATTCTCCAAAACTGTTTGCCAAACTTTCGATTAAATTTCATATTTGAAATCACCAATGAAATCTGACAACAACTGTCTCATAAATTTGGTTTCTAAACGCTCAAATCATGACAACGGTATTTTTCAGGCTGGATCAAGCTAATGCGCATACGTAGTCCTAAATGCGCATCACTGGTGCCTCATTTCGGAGGCGCGTGTCTGACTGTTTCTATAGGAACCGGAGCTTCTAACAGCTGCTGCAGTAACGCGATGGCTTTACCAATCGGCGATCATTATTTAGAAGGCAGGACTTATTCCACCATATTGCGCGTTTCACTTTCTCCCATTCAAAATAATACGAGTGATGTGTCTTGTGTTATTCTATAGTCTTTGGTTAAACGGCAGTGTCTGTCAACATTCGTGGGCGGGGCCTGTGGCTAAAGTGACATCACATTGCCAGGAACCTGCAAACGGCTTGTTCTGAGACACTGCTTATGATTTATGGGGATTAAAAACAAAGGAGAGGTTGGATTTTTATCATTATAGGGTGGTTGTGTACACACACTGCCAATACACATTTATAGCCAAACACCATGCAAAAGTGAATTTTGCATAATCGGCCCCCTTTAATTAAAATTTAGCTTTAAATTTACCACGGTAATAAAAACTAAATAAAGACCAAAAATTCCTCTGAAAAATGCCATGTATGTTAGGCATGGTAATATTTATTTGTTACTTTATTTTTTTTCTTATATGTCATTACTCATGTTTTTGCTCAAGTGTGAAATGTCTAGGAAGGAGTGAGGCTGTAATTTTATTATGTACAGGTGTTCTGCCAGCGGCTTCCTGAATTCCTGAATTTAAGTTGATGTTTTACTAAAATTAAAGTAGTCTACTAAATCCATCAAACATTAAACAGTGAGCTAAAGTGTGACTAAAATGTCTGGACATTTCATCCTGTCAAAGTACTTCAGACATAGTGTTATTTCCTTCAACCACTGAATTCATTTTAATTTAACTTGGGTTTGTATGTGTTGCAGTTTTAATTTTTTAAAAACGGAGGTTCATGCCTCATCCGGAACATTTATTGAACCTGAAAGCATTATCCACTGGCTGAGCTGGCCATGACACAGTCCTTTCTTCAATACCACATATCTGCCCTGTGGCATTTCCCATAAAGATGTCTCTCACACACATCTTATGCTTGGATTGTTTTTTAGTATCCTCCTTGCAGTTTGAGTATCAGTTTGTAGTTTAACTGTTTTCATCTTCTGTGTGGTTGAGATATGAATATATTTATCATGCATACAGGAAAGGCGTGTGTTAAACCGTTAGCAAACTAGGACATCTCTCCATCTGCAGTCAATAAACAAGGGAACGAATGTTTTATGGAAAAAAAAGTAAATAAACCAACCAATGTGCATGTCATTTTCTGTGTAAAGCCCTGGCCCAAGAGTCTTACATGTGTTTGTGTAGGATAGTGGTGTTGTGTCTGTGTGGTTGAGGGTTGCAGCACACTAATAATCTCTAGCGCACTCGTGTGAAGTGCTGCCTTTCCCAAACCACAGGAGAGCTGTAAAACTCTCTAGAGAACACTGTGTTCATCCTCAGTCTGTTGAAAAATGCCGTATGCTGAACATGTGTGACAGGTGGGCAATAATTACTGTGTAAAATTATATGACGAAACACAAAAATGTACAGGCAGCTATACCGGCTCAGCTTCATCCTGCATTGCTGTGTAAGCACCATGCAATTATACTCACTCTTCACATTTATTATGAATCCTTTTTTATGACTTCCCATATTTCATCTTTTACGGTGCTTGAGGCATCATAAGAAAAGCAAAAACAAGTTGGATGTGGATGTGTTTGCATTGAAACACTTAAAACAAGCTTAATGCAAGGTTTTAAGACTCAAGTTTAAGAGTTTGTTCTTGCCACGTTTAACCGAGATGGCACCATTTCACTATGTAGACTTAAATAATTAATATTGCAGAAGTTACTTCACATAAGGAATGATGTAAATTTCCTAGTTCTGGTCTGTTAGAGACATTTCTGCGACTGAAAGTGTAAACAGGAAGAGAAACTGATAGGCTTTGGCAGAGCCTGATCTGGATAACAATCTCACCATTTAACTAAAACACATCTTAACACTGTCTAAAAACTTCCATTAATAAAATTAGCAAACATTATTTTGTGACAATTCAAATTTATTACACTTCTTGATGGACAAATTCTGATCTGTAAGCATTATTTAATGTTTGTTAGTGAGGTATCAATCATAAACCCTTAAAACATTTATTCTGAAGTCTTCTGTACAGTTCTTTTGCTACATTTGGGAGCTCTATGGGAAATAGAAATCTTCAAAACTAAGAGACATGAGCACACAGACAGCAGGTTAAGCTCAGGCTGAGTTGAAGCGTGTACCTTTCCAAAGTAGGCTTAATTGTATCCATTACACTAACGCCTTTTTTATTGCCTTAGACATGGGGCGAAAAGACGGTGAGTTACATAACTGTCTCAAACATCAATGTCTGATTAGTATGTTCTCATGTCTAAAACTACTCCAAATGTCTTAGATGTGTAGACAAGGTTGTGCCTTTTTGCAGTGAATACTAGTTTCTAATCCTCCCTTTGTGTGTGAATGATTTTTTCCTCACTTTCCACACTAAGACAAACTGGAAGACTGGAAGATTTACTTGGTCCTTTAGAAATTTGTGCAGGCCTTGCCCTCAGGAGTAACACATTAAAAGACTCGCCCTCATGTTGTGGAAAAAAACATATGACTTTCTCTCTCCTGCACGCAAAAGGAGATTTTCTGAAGAATATATTGGCATCTTTTATTTCAGTATATTTAAAAACCAATGAGGACTGGGGTTGACAAGCTCCAAAATGAGAAAGTCGATATACAAGCTAAAAATGTTAGCATATGCCCTAGCTCAGTTGGTCCAGTTCACAATACATTGATTTATCCGTAAATCTGACTGCTCCAGTTCTTAAGTTCAACTCACTGACTCAGTGATTATCAGTGAATTTCACCATACATTTTGGCCTATTTCTCACACAAAGCTAAATGACTAGGAAGACTTGAAATACATACAGTTGCATGAGTCATATGGACTACTTTTATGATTCTTTTATGGTGCTTTTACATCTTTTTTGAAGCTTCAGTTCTCATTCATTGTAACTGCATAGACCACGAGTGGACAGCACTTCTGTCTCACGATAGAAAGAAAGTTTGCTTGATGACAAAATTTGTATTTTTAGGTGAAGTAATCTTTTAAGTTCTCCAAAAACTCAGCGATTTCTCAACAGTGATTGTTTCGGTCAGTTAATAGCTGTGTCAAACAAGCAGCATTGTGCTGTACTCAACTGCAGAGTTATTCATTAGGAAAAAAAAAAAAATTATTTAGCCTGGTTAAAATAAATGTTTTTGTTTAGGTAGAGTATGAGAGATAACACAATGACCTTGTCATTGCGTCAGTGGTTTAAGCCTAAATTTTCTCCTTTCTCACCATTGTTTACAAGCATTTTTGTCAACTTCACCCCACGTCACAGTGGTAAAATTTCCTTAAATAGTATCAGGTCTGGAACTCATGACTCCTGAGTTTCCTGAGGCAGGAAAAACTGAATAGTTTATGTGGTCAAAAATAGTTTGTACTTTCTCAGCTTAGTAGATGCCTGCTAAATCTACATACACTTACTCGTGGTGGGAATATCATAAGAGGTTTGCCACTAAGAGGTACTTGACAGCTTTCATTGTCCTCCACACCCAGCAACTAGATCAAAATATTTAATATTCTCCTCATTCCGAACACAATTAAAACATGCAAGCATTGACTAGCTGAAGTTATGACATGATTACTGTTAATGCAACTGTTGATGGACTAAAGAACGAAAACAACGGACCCAGCTGCCCTCCTTTTATAATTTAGAAGCATTTACACAGACAATAACAATAATGGTTCACCTGTGCAGACGTCGGGCTAACTGCACTCCATGGCCTGTTGTTGGATTGAACCAACGTCATAAGGAAGAGATGAACATCCGGGTTGTGTTTTGAAAACACTCACTTTTAACAATACCCACGCTTGAGGTAATATCCAGTGTTGTTTACTGCATTTTGTTTCCTGTATAGGACTCAGCATTGCCAAACAAAGCAGATCTAAACTATGATTACAGTATTCCACAGTCATGACGGGCTCCAAGCATAAATCAGAAAAATACACAATTTACAATTATGCAACATGCATCATTAATACACTGTAAATAAGCGAGGTAAGCACAGTTTGTAGCATTTTTCCAGCATCTTCTAAGCAGCTATTCTCTTTTTATGGAATGTGAGTGAGGAGCTGTGTGTTTCAGAAACTAATCTTCCAAACCTGAATGCCTTCCAAGAAAAATGAGCCTCAAGGAGCTCTGCAGATGATTTTTCTTTACTTTTCTTTTTCTCAGTTCTCTCTCTGTGGGAATCTTAGATCTGCAAAATTAGATTTCAGATAATGATTCACGAATAAGAACACCAGACTGCTTTTAACACGCAACATTATGAAATGTTGAATCTTGAGGCTTGATATTCTTCTGTGGCAGATGGCCTCATATTATCTCCACTAACTTATGAAATCTTTCTGGGCAAATATGCCAACACAAACCAAACAATATAGTATAAGCCAAATTAGGGAAAAAAAAAAGACTAAAACCTTTGGAATAATGCCTTTGTGGGTAGGTAGGCGGACGGACAGACAAACAGATAGATAGATAGATAGATAGATAGATAGATAGATAGATAGATAGATAGATAGATAGATAGATAGATAGATAGATAGATACTGTGGATGGATGGATATATTCTTTCTGCTTTCACACCTTGATGGTCTCTTTGAGATGGTCAGTGGGTTGTTTGTGGGAGTGGAAAGTGTATTTATAGCTGGAGACATGTTGAGATCTTTCCCAAGGGATCCAAGTGCTGATTGGCTGAGAATCATGATCAGCTTAAACAGACACTCTGGTATTCATTCATGCTACTGCATGTGAAGAAAAGCACCTTACAATGTTCTGTATGCAAATCAAGTAGGAGTTTCAAATTCCGTGCTTGACATTCAATAAGCAATATAAGGTATTTCTTTGTTTCTTATTGACAGACTTTTTTGTTTTTTTGCCATGTACCTACACTAGTTTAGAAGGTTAGATGCCTTACTGTCAAGCGTGAGATGTCCTGAAGACAGATGTGTTCAATTTCAAGAACTGATGTAACTACAGTGTTTATCACTTCATAATTGTTCTACACTGTTTTGCAACTATAGCATTTTTTCCAGTTTCAAACAAATCTATTATGTGCATATTTAATTGAATACAAAGGCTTCTTTTCTTTGATGGTCTCAATAGCACTTAGTCATTTGAGTCTCTTAAAAGAGAGTAACATTCATAACAAGATAATTTACAACCAACAACTGTTACAGTTGTCTGTTTTTCTGGCTTCTGCATGTCTACTTGAACTCTTCCACTTAAGTGAAATTAAAACAGTAGGGGACCTAGGTTAAAGGTTTCAGTTCAACTGGTTTTGCAACAGCATCCCAGGTAAGACATCTGACCCACAGTCGACCTATACTCTTCCATGAACACGCATTCATTCACTACATATAAAGTTATAAAACAACACAATACAGCAGCAATTAAACTGCTCAGATTACAATCTTAAACACAAAACCATGCTTCATGGAATACTATATCCTTTTAGGGAAGGTTGTTAGATGCTGAAAAAAAAAAAAAAAAAAAAAAAAGATGTTGATCTGTCTGGTGCACAAATCACATTACAATCACTTACAAATCAAGTTATGTTAGATTTATTTGTATAGCGCTTTAAAATACACATTGTTTCAAAGCAGCTTTACAGAAAGCCATGATGTTAATGTTTATACTATCTTAATGCCTTATAGTCACATTTAGCAGGTTAGTGTTGAGTGTGACAACAAGCAATCAAGCAGTTGAAATTATGCTATATAGTTTATATATCCCTATGAAAATACTTTAGGCTGATAAAAGAGCTGGGTAATAATATAGTTACATTTTGCGATGAAATAAAAGTCAGTTGAGATTTGCTATATAGTATATATCACTTTATGAAGTGTACTGTGGATAAAGTTGGATATATATCCAACTTCATATAGAGAGTTGTGTAATAACACAGTTTACATTTTGCAGCAATATAAACAATCACGTAGCTGAGATTTTCTATATAGTATATATCGCTTCATGTGGATATACTGTCTATATGCAGGAAAAGTTTAATCTTACAGAGGAAACTACTACAGACCTGCCTAAAACACCTCAATTTAAGTCCAGATATTACTTCCTCAAACATCTACATCACAATGTGAAATATTAGCATAATGCCCGCCCAAAGGAATACGCAAAACAAGAAGACAACATGACAATTTGTTTTAAGATTTTAATCTCATCTTCTTTCTTTGCGTATTCCTTTGGGCCGGCATTATGCTAATATTTCACATTGTGATGTAGGATGTAGACGTTTGAGGAAGTAATATCTGGCCTTAAGTATAGTAGTTTACTCTGTAAAGATTATGAGCTTTGTAATTTTGCAGATCTTATACATGCACAATGATAAATACTTGTGTATCCATCCCTACCAGGATTTTCACTGAAGCTGAGGCTTTAGTCTATTGTCGTGTTGTCTTCATGTCATGGATATCATGTGTTTGGATGCAAAAGCAAAACCGCTTTGTTTGGCTGCGAAAACGGATGCAATTAGGAATCGGAGGTTAAGATTTATTCATAAAGTTGTTCTTAAGCAGTACAACCCAAATGTTTGCTTGTGTTACATTTCAGACACGCTTGAAGCGTTTGGCCAATCACAACGCAATGGGTCAGCTGGCCCAATCAGAGCACTCTGAGCTTTTTGGAAGGAGGGGCTTTGTAGAAATCAGCGTGTTTCAGGCAGACCGGGAATAGAGGAGCTGCAATAATGTACAGTATGTGAAAAATAATGGGTTTTTTGAACATTAAAGCATGATAACTGATTCTATTATATCCAATAAACAAAATAATAAACTTTCAAAATATTATAAATTATTATTTAATTTGAGTTATTGGTAGCACTTCATTTTACAGTCCTGTTTCGCATGTACATACTATATACTTATTGCAGTAATTACAATAACTGGGTAATAACTAGGTACTATTCCTGAACCTATCCCTAAACTAATCATAACCATGTAGTTACCTTATATTATTCAGTACTTTCTTGGTAAGTACACTGTAAGTACATTAAAAGTGCACATACTGTAAAATAGTGCAAAGTAGTGTAAAAAAGTGCAACTGAGTTATTCATTTGTATGTGGTGATATTGAGAATGAAGAAACCTGTGAGGTTTTGATCAGTTTATAACAATTCGGTATAGTGACAAGCCTAATTATAATTTGGTGTTGTATATCACTGACATAGTTACGCGATGCATTGTATATAAATAACAAGTTTCAAAATTTCGATCATATCACCCACCCCTAAGCAGTTTAACTGAGGAGTTAATGGAAAGTAGTCATAGCATAATACTTTACTTATAATACATAACACATTGTATGTAGTGCATGATATCTTTAGTCAAATCTAGCAAAACAACTCCCAGAAAGCCAACAATTTTGAGGTACTCGTGGGTTCATTATTAAAAAGTTATGTAGGTTATGTAATAAGGGCACCTCACTTTCCCCACGTGACACACATCAGTGCTAGAAAACAAGCTGTGCTTGTCCCGTGGTAGGACTCTGAATTCGAGGCTTTCCTCTGAAATCCTCAACCTCATGCTGGTGGCCTTTGTTCTGCCCCACTTGGTCAGAATAAGATGTTCCAGGCACATTCTTTGTGAGACTGGTACCACAGAGGGGCACACACCTCACACAGACAGCGATTCACAGTGTTTTCCAAACCCCTGGGGAAAGATGGACACAGTTCCTCTCAGATCTCATGCGTCTAGGAAAAATTCCAGCACTGTTAAATAAGAGCACCTTCCCTTCTACCTCCTACAAAGAGTCTCTTTTTGAGGAGAGCTTAATAAAAGCCACTCAGATAAAGTTGCAGTATCTGTATTGCTATTTTTCTACCCTCATCATTTAAACCAACAAACATTCGTTCTGTATGTTCCCTCAACTCACCCATGTAGGGTCAGAGTCATTGGCCAACTTCTGCTAATATATATTTGACCTTTTGCACCAACCCTGAGATTAGTAAAGTGTTTAGGGTGGAACTACTACCCAGATGTGTTTGTGAGGCAACATCCTTTTATGACTGTGTGAAAATAACTAATGGCACTTTCCAAATCCTCTTTCTATAGGTGGAGTGTGGTAAACTTGTCACATGCTCACGCCCTTAGAAATCTATAAAAACAAGAGCATAGTGGCTTACCTCAAATAATCAGAGCATTTGGTCTTGTGAATACAAAATGCTCTATCATAAGCGATAGTTGTGTGTATGTTTATGGGAATAAGCAAGACGTTGTTCCAACTATTCATTGTTTACTGCATCTGCAAAACAGAGAGACCATTCAGAAGATTATATTTAAAGTATGACCGGTCAATATTAAATCATGAGAGACTTTAGGGATTAAAATGATATGGGTCAGACTGGCTGGAGTAATTACTGAGATAAAACACACAAAACAATATAACAGAACAGGTCCAATACTGACTGCAACAAAAGGTCATGAGTCAGTACATACACAGACAAGTCTTGTGAAAAATGCTGTCACATCATAAAGAATCTGAAATTGTGGTTTGTACAATGGAAATTTTTTTACATATCTGTGGTTATGACTTATATGTAACCCAAGTTAAACAATGGGTCATGTAATTTTTTTTTTTGCCTTTTATGTCAGAAGTAGCTTGACCATATATGTCTATAGCACAGCCTTACTTTTTACAATGATTCTTGTATTCCACTGGAAGTTATTCAAAATGCATGTTTATAGTCTTATAAGTCTAATATGAATTATATATATATATTATATAATCTAGTTCTAAATTATATAATTAAATATTATCATGTATTTAAAAAATAAGTAAGTTATATAACTCTTGAATGCATTTATTCAGGCATCAGTTTCTGTGATGTAATTCAATGGAAAATTTGCAGCAATTTTTAATTACACTATTTGGTAGCTGAACACCAGTCAGTGCATTCCATAAAAGTAGTAAACACTTTGGGCTCATAATGACTTTGTCTATTTATACTGTCAACTTTCTTTTAAAGGATCCAAAAAAAAAAACAAAAAAAAAAAATCCCGAAGTAAACATCTGTCTCATTTGATTCTGTCTCTACAGGATGCACCTGGGAGCGAGAGAGAGGCTGTTTGTATAAAGTGAGAATGAGGTAACAACGTTTACCCTGCGGATCACACTCAATAATTTTCCACAACAGGGTATTAGATCTGAGGTTTAGGAAATAATGTCACTCCACTGAAATATGGCACAAACAGCCTACTGTGAGCCTCTATTTACATACAGGACAAAGAAGAAAATTTCTCAGTGCCCTGCAACTCGCTTGCATGCAAACCCAGCCGCACTTCACCAGGCCTTGACATGGAAAATCGCCTACTACACCAAACTGAAACAGATGTTTGGGAGTTGCATAACAGCAGAGGTCTTGCAGCTGTTTTGGGAAGCAGAACAAATGCCAAATCACCAGTGAATTCAGTCAGACTCTGAACACTGAACCATTGAACATTGTCCATGGTTGTTTACTTCAGGCCAAAAATACCATGAAAAAACTCTTCACTGAAATTCTTTATATTTAATGCATTATCAAAGAATTTTAATGCATTAATTATGCCTTATAATGCACCTTATAATGTAGAGTTGTCAAAAGTATCGACTTCGGTACTGAAATTTAAAAAATGTGACGCTTTGAGCGCTGTCGAGCGGATTCGGAAACACCTCTGATTGGCCATTGTGTTGACACGCTCATCAGATATGTCTGTGATTGGCTACAATGATCAACACACAGGAGTGTTTGAAAGCACACGGAAGTGTTTGAATTTGAAAGTGGGAAAGGGAGCGTTCGAAAGCAGGCATCTATCAGTGGACTGGTCCTCGATAGACGCCTGCTTTCAAACGCTCCCGTGTGTATCTGTGTAAGCGTTTGGTGTAGAGCGTCATTGATGACTATTTACAACATTTTCGAAGCGTTGATCATTGAAGCCAATCACGGACATATCCGATGAGCGTGTCAACACAATGGCCAATCAGAGGTGTCTACGAATACGCTCAACAGCGCTCAAAGCGTCACATTTTTTAAATTTCAGTACCTACTAGGCACCGAAGTCGGTACTTTTGACAACTCTATTATAATGCATTGTATGGTCTCAAAAATAATTGTAACCACAGTTATAATACAGTATCTATAATGCATTGAAACGTATGACAAACAATCAATTTCAGATGTAACAAGGAATCTGCTATATTTATAATGCATTTTAACTTTGGTTACAGTTATTTATGAAAAGATATAATGCATCATAATATAACATTATTATTATTATTATTATTATTATTATTTAGTTGTTGGTTACTTAGGTATTTGAAAAGACTCAGTTATCTTGTCTATTACACAATGACATAATATGAGTATTTGGTAACACTTTATTTTACAGTCTCCTCGTTACGTTACATGTGCTTACTGTAATAATAATAGTAAATTAAGCATAATTACAAGCAACTAACTCTAAACCAAACCCTATTACTAACCCTATCCTATAGTATGTTGTTAATTGATAATACTCAGTATGTAAATGAATAATTACACTGTAAAACAGACACCTTCAAATAAAGTGTAACCGAATCTTAATATTCACATGTATTCATGTATTTATTTTTGATGTATGGTTTGTCTATTCTGTTTGTAATAAGCTGATCATATTACTGCAGTTTTGCCTTTACTATATAAATGTTCAGTACAATTAAGTTGATTTTAGTTTGATGTTAATAACGACAATAAAACGCCAATGAAACCTCAGATCAGAGTGTATTTGGATTCTGCTATTTCCAGAAGTCATTTCCTTTTAAACCTCCACCCATCTGCAATAGGACCCAGTGGACATAACCCGCTGGAACCGCATAGTCTTTTGAATCTACTTTATTACCGTCCACCTTATAGGAACTTATGTAGAAATACTGAAATGTAGGTCTTACATAAATCTCTTACATCAGGGACCTCTCAGAGGATTGAGTTACACTGAGCGTGCCCTTCCTAAGGAGAGAAAGATGAGGTTTTCACACGCCATGATCTGTTTTCTCACTATTCTTGGCCCCAAAGCCTTCTGGATTACTACAGCACAGTAGCCATTGTGAATTTAGCTCTAGATCTGTGTATATACATAGTAAACCTCTGCAATTAAACTTTCTTTCCATGTATAGTCATTTTGATAGTCCAGTGGAAAGTTCAAACTGTGTATATTTTATAATCATGCACTTGGTGCTGAGCTCACGGAGGTCAATGACATTTATCTTTATGTATATGTAATTACTGGAAAGAATTTGATTATTCAGATGAAGAGATTTCATTGCATGTAGTAAAATGTGAGCAGCAAGTGATGCCATTGCATTCTTGAATAGCAAATGTCAATCATAAACTACCATGCATGCCAAGTGGATATTATTGGTCTAAATAACAGCTTCGTGACGGCCTTATCTCTTCCATGCTTGAACTTTACTCTTCTCAATTTTATATTAAGGCCCAGGAAGATCGCTCTAATTTTACATCACATTTAAAGTCGGAATTTTTATAGATACCAAGAATCTGTAACTTTTCTAAGATGTTACAGAGGTCATACTGCATGCACTAAATATAAAACTGCAAAAGAAGTTCTTGTCCTCCATGAAGAAAAAGATCTGAGGGTAGTATTTAGTGTAAACATAAGGTTTATTGCAATGTGCATTTTGCATCCATAAATCATTAAAAATAAAAAAACAAATACCATGGACACAATGGAGCAACAATACCCATGTTTCAAAAAGACTGCTGTCAAAAACTTTTCCCTGTGAAAAGTTACACATGGTCCTGTTGGCTTGTGAGTATTAGGCAAGTCTTTGGTGGTTAGAAAACACAAAGTTCATTGAAAAACATGTGGCCTTCTTCAGACACCATCGTGCTTGTTAGTTGGTTGGCAGAGAAGGTCAACAGAACACACGTTGGACATGTCAGCAGAACATTTGCAGCAACATTATCCACCTCTCATCTCAGTCCGTTTCAGATCATTTCGCTTTACATCAGTTGCTAATTTACAGAACTATGCAAATGTATACAGATTTTCATTCCCACAAAAAGAAAAAAAAAATCATTTTTACACACAGCCCATATAAACAAGTTGATTTTGTTCCGTTTCAAACACAAACAAGCAATAATCCCCATAAGCAGCAGGCCCCATCTGCAGAGATACAAGCGATGCTATACAAATCATATGGCAGGAGTCACCGCTGTGAACGAGAGGACCAGTGCTCCGTACAGGTCCGTCTCAAGCGTCCTTAACTACAGGAGCTAAGAATGTCCACAGTACTAGGGAACAATGACACGGAGGGCAGGAACGTGAGTCCCGTATAGCTAGCGTCGTGAGACTGTGGGGGCATCTCGTAGGGACGTACATTTCCTTGGCTTGACTGGGATAGGCCGAAGATGTGCTCTCGGCCAGCTCCATCAGGCAAACCCCTCTCCGTCTCTTCGTGAGAGGGACCAAAGGAAAGCAAGGCTGACCCCCTTCCAAGCAAGGGGCACGTCAGTCCCGTTGTACAGTAACCTTGGACGTCTACATCACTCTCTCTTTTCCATGTTAGTCCGAAGAGATTGTCGGATATTACAGAACTTGGCCACTGGTACGTCGTAATGCTTTCATTTCAGGTCAGGTTTCATCTGTACAGCCAGCTTCATCTTGAAGTTGCATATCTGGAGGTCCATTTCAGGTGAGAGCTGTGGCTCTGCCCGCCCCATGGCAGAGCCACTTATACAGCAGATCCCGTGCTGTTGTACTGGTGGTCGCCATCCTCGGGGGAGCTCAGCTCCTGAGGCTCCAGGGGGAGGCCGGAGTCTGAGGGCAGACGTGACTGAAACTTCTCCAGCTGCTCTGGGCTCGCCAGGTTCTTCAGCAGGCTGTTCTCACGCTCCAACTGGTTGTTTTTCTCTGCCAGCTCCTTGATCTGCTCCTTCAAGATCTCCACTTCTTCTCTGACTGCATACATTAAGTGGTTCTTCACAAGATCCTACAAGAGAAGAACAGCGAATTGAGTTTCCATGATCACATACCTCAGTCTGACTATTAAATACAATGTTTACATGTGGAATTAATGTATGGATTTAGAAAAATGAGGCTGAGAACTTGGATTAAATCCAGTTTTTCCAAGATTTCTGAGCACATGTATTGTACTCCTTGAATAGCCCAATGAAATAAACTGCAGGGCATTTATTCAGGAGTCCTGAATTTACACAATATCATTTTAAAACAGACTAAAAACAGACAACTTTGAATGCATTTTGGCCATTCATTTACAAGACAATGGCGTTTTGGGGGTTTCAAAGAGCAAGTTTTTGAAAACAATACCGTTATTCTCTCCATGTAAACTAAAAAAAACGTGAATTTGTGAAAACGGTAACATCATGCACACGAGTATTACGTGTTTCTTTACAAAGTGGCGTCACCAACTACCGGCCTGGCAGCATAATACAGCGTTTTTAGTCGTTTTCGCAATCCATGTAAACAGGGATCGTTTTGACAGCATTGCCGTCTATATACGAAAAATGCAAAGAAAAGTTTTCTGTTTTTAGTACATCGTTGTCGTGTAAACGTTCCCTAAGTTTCCCATTTGTATGTTCAATTTTTTAAATGTGAATAAATTTATTGAAATTCAATTGTGAGCATGATTTATATACTGTAAGAGTAATTGTAGTACATTAATAAAAGACTATTTAAAGATTATTTGTGCATTTGCAGTTAAATAGTATTAGTAAATAATACTAATATAAGTTTTAAAATGGTTACAGGGGAATTAAATGGGTTAAAATAGACTTTTACTATCAGGTAATTGTGGGGGGAGGGGGATCTAAGAATAATTTGCTAATAATTCTTCACAATTTTATTTACATTTTCCAACATCTTAATCTACAATCGAGTTTATTATTCAAATGTGGCTCTGGGTTAACATTAATGTTGTGTTTACATCTATTGTGAGCATGATTTATAGCAATCTTAATACATTAATAAAAGACTGTTAAAAACATTATTTGTACCAAATACGGTAGTTATTATGATCTGCTTTTTTATTTATAAATATATTAGTAAATAGTACATTAAGACTTTTGGTATAAAATAATGGTTACAGATGTTACTGGGGGGATAAAACAATGACTTGTTTTTGTATAAATGGGTGCATGTGGTGGTGTACTGCGACCCTTGACTTTTACTGCAGGTGGGCCAACAAAGCACATGCAATGAAGGTAGATGCAGCAGCTCTAGAGCGTGCCACAGCTCTGGTTACAGCCTACACAGAAACTAGATACTTTCCACTGCAATTCTACAAACATGAGCTCATTCTTGTACGGTGTTAAAAGAATAGTTATCCATCTTACCATTGCTTGTTCGATCTTGTTGTCAATTGCCACAACGCTTGCGCCAGAGGCACTGCAAAAGACAAAGACACAAAGTATTAAAACGCAGTTCAGACACTGCAGTAGTAAACAAGCTCTTAGTGCGTGACATCTGTGTTGAAGCGCAGTGAATGCCGCAATACAGTAAAGTAGGATTTATGTCCGACTCTTCACGAGATGTAATTCCTATCGACTGTCAAAAGCATTTAATAATCTCATAAAAATCCGCCTACCTGTTGTCTAGTTTGACCGATACTACATCCCCTCCAAGGAAGGATGAGAAGAAGGAGATGGAGAAATTGTGCAGCTGATAGACTGCGAGCTCCATTGGCGTTTTAAACATCTCCGTGCTCATGTTGAGTACAAGACCCGTCTGAATAATACTTCTCGCCACGTTTGCGACTTGTTTGAACACGGTTTTAAGATCCTGGTTGTTTTGTTTCGTTGCTCTGTTGCAATAAGCACAGAGAAGCCGGGCGCTATGAGTGAACTAGGAGCGGTTTCAGAGAAACACTGTCGGCAAGTGATGCTATTTCTGCCGCAGCGGGGTTTTATACTCCTCTCGGTGACGTCGCGTGACGCATGCATGTATTATTCAAATGAGGCTTGTAGCATAGATTTTCGTTTTGCCCTCTCACTGAACTCGCTCAAAGAACACACAGCATGCAGCAGACCACAGGACAAACCTCCACAACATATCAACACAAACAAGACACGCCATTAATAAGCGGCCTTTTATGTTTTTATAATTGATACCGAGTTATGACATGCCTCATGGAATATACTGTATAGCTGTCCAATGACTAAATACGAGAGAATGTGTTTGTCTTGTACAGGTAACGTTGTCACTTTAAGGAACAACGTGTTCCTATAAACCTTTTATTAGAGTAAATTGGCAGAATTGGTCTTTCAATATATGCCTCGAGGTCTTCATAAGTTTACAGATTTGCAGTTGACTGTTTGAGCATTGGATGGGAAATGAGTTCAACTTCAAACAATAGAATTTTCTCACAGTACTTTTTTCATAATGTCTTAACTTCAGCCTTTAGTGCCTCTAGTGGCCAAACTGTGTATAACAGCCATAAACACATGCTCAACCAAACTCTCTAAAGGTTGGAATCAAGTCACTGACACTTAGTAAGCTAATATTTGCACATTTTGCTCATTTAGAATATAAACACACTGTTTCACTGTCCATCATTTTACTTTTTTAACATTAAAGCATACAATAATTAAGTCCTCAGCAAGTACATTTTAACCAAGCAAGTAACCAAAATAAATGTTTTAATCCTTCTAAAAATGCCTACCTGGTGTAGACTCAAAATGTAAATACAACTATAAGAACCAATCAGAAGACACAAATCAAATCATATGATTTCAAGATGAATGACGGCGTGCATATGAGCCGGTTTTCAGTTATTGAGCTGCAGGTTTTTATCCTGTTTAAAGAGATTTTTAACTAAACAAGATGTTTAGAAGAAGTTTATACTAGAAATGTACATTTTATGACATGGATTGTTTAGATTTGACTAATATCAATTTAATGTTTACTGACTAAATTTACAACTACTTTAGTTATTTATTTATATATTTATATCAGAGTGACTAATTATAAAAACACAACTGGAGTTTTAAATTTGTTCTATGTCCCTCTTTTTTTTACTCATTAATACTGTTAAGTTATTGGTAAACACTTTTAAAGATAGGACATGCTAGCAACATTACACAATGCAATGTTATGAAAATTTATGTTACAAAATGACACCTTGTGGACATTATCAACTCTTTCACTACATTTTACAATATATCTTTAGAGCAAGAATTTGTCTAGATCCTAGTGTAGCCCTTTGAAAGGGGCACGGCTCAAAGTTGATCCTCCTAATGGGATCTCACAGAAAAGCACAAATTAGTCACCGTAGTGCTGTCACTTTCCATTTCATGCAGAGTTAGTAACGCTGACAGATTAGGTTTCAGAGGAGCGCTCCAGAAAGAGTTAACGTCTCCTCTGATTGATCCTGAACTCCTGGTGAGCTGTAGTCAGGATAATTGGCAAGTGCATGTACAGTTTGTACTGTATGAAATGATAATCATGCCTCAGACGAAGAGGGAAAGACCCTGAAGTGGTTTCTTAATTTGAAGAGTAGTCTTGGTGAGAGTCTGCAGGCAATGTCAACAGAAGCTTCCTGTTATATAGTACTACTAATATAGTTAATATTCTTCATTTTAGAGGCTGGTCTTGACGTGACAAAACCAGGACAACCAACCTCTCTAGCAAAGAGAAAGCTGCACATATTCAATTCCAAGGAAACTGAGATTGACAAATAAACTTGCATACTTAAAACTTGTTCAGTATTGCACACTTAACAGTGTTAACTTCCACATTGTTGTGATGCAGCGAGATGAGCAAACAGATGCTTCATTCAGTCGCCACTCCTATAAAAAAACCTCGCACATCATAGTAAACACAGATGTGCCATGGTACAGTATGTCTCCGTCTGTCACCATGGCCAGGGTGGAGATGTCCCAGACCCGCTCCAATAAACAACACTGCTACTACACAGTTTAAAACAAGGTTGGAAACTTTAAGACTGATCTCAGTGTACATATTATGTTCAATACAGTAACACTGAGTGGCACTAATTATTTACATTTAAACCCATTATGCAACAAGACTTTGTTTACTAAAAACCCACAAAAAAAGATTAGAGTTCTCAAGACACACCTAACCATACTTGGTTAACATAGTTAGCATTTGCATATGGGACACACCAATAATTACTATGAAGGAATGCGTGGAATGGCATATTTTCTTTCCGTCAAGTTTACATTCTGTGAATGGCTGCTGCTCATTATGTCAAACAATTAAATCTAGTTTCTTTGGATGGACAGCTAGAGAGAGACCCTCACCATAGTGAAGAATAAAATTAGTAAATAACATCATAAACTCTTGACTTTGTATACGAATAGAGAGGGAAAAAAAAAAACAAGTTATGCAATAAGTGCATAACCCATCTGTAGCCTATTTACTTTCCAACATGATCCACAGATGAACCCGCTAATGCACTTTGCTGACTGTCTGTAACGTAACGATTTTCACACCTTGTAGAGCAAGACCTGCAGTATTCGCCCGTTTGAGTGGTTAGACGAGACTAACTTTCCTCGCTCACATTCTCACCTACGCAGTTAATCCATCAGCTGTCAGTTGTAATGATGAACTTACACAACTTCAACATTCTTACACTTACCGCCTGTCCCTCTTCTTAAATAGACTAGGTGAGTAGAGAGGTGGCAAACTCATGGCCGTTGCTCTATGTGGACGTTTGGATCTATGAAAAAGTCACTGCGGATGCAGCCCAAGATGCAACTTTCCGACTCGAACAGTGTGGACGGTGTGAAAATGTCCTATTCTCTCAGCTAGATGGGAGGGAGGTGGACATACAGAGATATTGTGTCTTTTTCCCCCCTCCATTCGCTGTTTGTTTGCCAGTCAGGAAAACTGATACAAACATAGAGAATTTCTTCTTTTCACACGGGAAGTTTGATTAGAGACATGATTGAGAGCAGAATATTCAGAGGATGATAAATTATTAAAGTCAACAAAATGACAACGCTATACAAATGGAGTCTCACTGTTGCAATCTCAAATTTCCAAACATATCCATCTCAGAAGACTCTGCAAAAACAGCTAAATTTCCGTCTGGAATTTTCTGTTTATGGAACATGTTTGTACAGTTTAAGTTCCCTTTTGTAGGAAGAGAAAAGACATGTTTCAACTTTTATGTATATACCATGCTTATTTCTCAGCAGAGAGCTTTGTTTTGTGTTCATAGTCTTATAGTCTGCAGGGACTCATGCGTGACTGCAGTTATGCTATATGTACATGCAGTATATGACTGGGTGCTTGTTTGCCCACATAAAACATGTCGGTACAGGAGATGCGCATATAGTGTGTTATGTAAAACTCCATTGCTTTAATCCATTAGATACATTAAATTGTATAATTGAGCCGAGTCAAGAACGCATGAATAATTCTTACAGACGTAATTCAGCTCAGCCTGTAGGCAAATAAGGTGTTTGTTTGTTGGCATTTACAATCGAATTTAATTTCATGTTCCAAAAGTAAAACCTTCCTCTTGAACAACATGTGCAAATATGTATTTGTTCTGCTTGTTTTTCCCATGTCAGGATGTCTTCCCATGTATTGTGCTTTCACGGAAGCCCTTGACTTGACCTACTTGAACGTTAATAGCGTTGAGTGCCAAGTCCTGCCCTGAACAGCCAAAAAGATACAAAACAGAACATTTGTAACACTTTTGCAAGCAACTCTGAATGATTTTACTGACTATTAAATACGTCTGAGTGTGAGAAACACTACTGTGCAAATGTTTGGGGTCAGTAAGACTGTTTTTTGTAAGAAGTCTCATATGCTTACCAAGGCTACATCCTTGCTGAATAAAAGTATTTATTTCTTTAAAACATAAAATATCTTACTGACCCCAAATTTGTTAAACTGTATAGTGAGGGCTTGATTGCAGTCCTCTGTAATGCTCATGAACGCCTGTTCCCACTGACATGATGAATAAGGCGCAAAACAGGTTATTATATCACCCATGCACCCACTTGCGTGCAGAGGCTGACTGAGCAATTATGATTGGTCAGACTGTCAATGGCACTATTATCTTGTGCATGAAGAAGCTGCTTATATAAGACTTCATTTTAACAGTTATAGAACCACCTCTAATCATACAGCAAGTATTAGCAGATGTTTACCTTTACAGCCCAGGTGTGTCACAGATACGACCCTCTTTGTTGCTTTGTTATCTGTCTAGACAGTGTGGACTACAGCGCTTATGGCTTTGATTAACTTCTCTGTTGTTACCCAGTTTCCAGTGGGCCTCATGGAAATTCTGCAGTGCCTCCACTAAAGACCCAATTTGTTCATGACAGAAAGCACAGGTCCCCTGTAATACATTGAGTCTGCCGCTTGAGGCTGTTGTGAACATTCAGAGCCCCTATTCCTGCTGGATGTTTACACCCGCATGAGAGCTGTCATCTTAACAACACAGTCATCTGTCTTTTATGCTACTAAAGAGAATCTACTGCCCTCTCCTGCTGTATGGGCTTGTATTTATTTATTTATTTTCAGATTTACAAGGTACAACAATCCTGGGCTCATCATAGATTACTAAAATAATGTTAAAGATACACTGCCTTTCAAAGGTTTTGGGTTGGTAAGACTTTTTTAATATGGTTTAAAATGTGATTTATTTCTGTGATGGCAATGCTGACTTTTCAGCCATCATTCTAATATGCTTTCTAATGACTAAAATGCTAATATTCTAATATGCTGAATTGGTGCTCAAGATCATTTCTTATTTATATTGATGTTAAAAACAGTTGAAATCATTTGATTTCAGTTGAGATCAATTGATCTCTTCTTGTAAACTCAGAGATGTGGATTCGGAGGGCAATTACAACTCGACCTTGGAGTTTGTCAAAAAACACTGAGTAATTCGGCCGGGGATTTTTACGTGAGTGGTGGAAGAAAAACGCTGACATTCTGGATTCTGATGGCAATAAAATCACTGATTAGCCCCTGTAAATGTTGAAAATAACGTGCGTCCCCATGAGAAACAATTACAGTCCAAATAATGTACAGTAAAAGTATTTACTGACTTATACCATTCTTAATCCTACCCAATTCCTAAACTTAACAACTACCTTACTAACTATTAATAAGCAGTAAATGAGGCGTTTATTAAGGGAAAGGTCGTAGTTAATCGTTTATATGTGTTCCCTATACTAAAGTGTTACCGTATTTTCATTAACTAACATTAATATAACAAATGTACTGCTTATTGTTAGTTCATGTTAGTTAATACATTAACTAATGTCAAGAAATGAGACCTTACTGTAAAGTGTTACCATAATTTGACTCTTGAATGTACATTCCAGTCTTATTACTGTGCATGCAAAATATTATGGAAATATTGGTCTGCTCCATGTCGCCAGTTTTTAAATTACATGACAAATTACATCACTCTGATTAATGCATGTAAAGTGAATGGTGAAGTGACAAAGTGAATGGGAATGACACATTAATTGAGGTAGAGAGAAAGGTGCAGTTTTGTCCTTTATGTCCATCTTTTTGAGAGTATAGTTGATGATGCCACAGAGATCGAGTTTAGGCTTTTCAGTGGAAATCTATGAATTATCCTATGGTTGTCCCAGCAATAAGCTGGGTACACTCTTAAAAATAAAGGTTCTTTATTGGCATGTATGATTTCATGAAGAACCTTTGACATCCTTGGAACCTTTCCATTGCACAAAAGGTTCTTTAGTGGGAAAAAAAGGTTTTGAGCTGAAGAAAGTATTTAACAATGACTGACATAATGTTCAAGAATATTGTGTTCTTTCTATAAAATGTGCACCAAGATGTGAGCTCAAATCAAAGAAACCTGAAACAGAAAGGGCTGCTTGGCATGTTTTCATACAGAGTCCAGTGGGAGAACCTTCGCTTCAACAAAAATGGCTGTTCTGCACACATTGTACAATTATATCAAATCGCTCCAATTAATCTGTCATAGATATTCAAGCCACAAAAGAAGAGAACACTCTGATGACATAAGTGTCATCATTATCATCGCTACTATCATTAATATAATCATCATAACCACAGAACATTAGTCCCAAGGTCATGTTGAATAAAACCTCCATTTCCATTAATGCATTCACAAATCATTAGATTGAGATGTGTAAATACGAGTAGTCTCCATCTATAAATGTGATGATCCAAATTCCTCACATAATATAATATGGTCAGAGAAGGGATTGGTCTTCAGCTCTGTACGGTATGTACCAATGATCCACGTGTTCCTGCTGTTCAGACATGGAAAGAGATCATTCCAGATGTGTCTGTACTGCGGCACACACTCTTAATTAATAATGCTTTGTTTTCTGCTGAGAATCATCAGAGTGTGTTACTCTTGCACGGCTGCTCACAGTTCATGCTAATCAATGCCTCTCGCTGGACCACGATCTCCCATGGGCTCGGCAATGAGAAAGAGCACCTTTCCTCAGAAAGTGAGCCTTGCATGCCACGGCAGGCTTATGTAAGCATCTGCAGCCAGGTCATAAAGCCATTGCCAGTGCAGCAGTTTGTCTACAGCAGTGAAATCATAAAAAATGTATTAAAGGGTTAGTTCATCCAAAAATGAAAATTCTGTCATTAATTACTAACCCTCATGTCGTTCCACACCCGTAAGACCTTTGTTCATCTTCAGAACACAAATTAAGATATTTTTGATAAAATCCAATGGATCAGTGAGGCCTGCATTGCCAGCAAGACAATTAACACTTTCAATGCCCAGAAAGCTACTAAAAACATATTTAAAACAGTTCATTTGACTACAGTGGTTCAACCTTAATGTTATGAAGCGACGAGAATACTTTTTGTGTGGCAAAAAAACAAAATAACAACTTTATTCAACAATATCTAGTGATGGGTGATTTCAAAACACTGCTTCATGAAGCTTCAAAGCTTTACGAATCTTTTGTTTCGAATCAGTGGTTCAGAGCGTGTATCAAACTGCCAAAGTCACGCCCCCAGTGGTGAACCATTGACATTTCAAAACACTTATGACATAACAAAGCCTCGTTTACTGAAATCACGTGACTTTGGCAGTTTGATACGCGCTCCGAACCACTGATTCGAAACAAAAGATTCATAAAGCTTCGAAGCTTCAAGCTGTTTTGAAATCGCCCATCACTAGATATTGTTGAATAAAGTTGTTATTTTGTTGTTGTTTTTTGCCGCACAAAAAGTATTCTCGTCACTTTATAACTTTAAGGTTGAACCACTGTAGTCACATGAACTGTTTTAAACATGTTTTTAGCTTTCTGGGCATCTGAAAGTGTTAATTATCTTGCTGGCAGTGCAGGTCTCACTGAGCCATCAGATTTCATCAAAAATATCTTAATTTGTGTTCTGAAGATGAACGAAAGTCTTGCGGGTGTGGAATGACATGAGGGTGATTATATATGTATATATATATATATATATATATATATATATAATAGTTTTCAACATTGATAATCATCAGAAATGTTTCTTGAGCAGCAAATCATATTAGAATGATTTCTGAAGGATCATGCGACACTGAAGACTGAAGTAATGATGCAAAAATTCTGCTTTATATTTTAAAATATATTAAAATAGAAAATGGTTCTTTTAAATTGTAATAATATTATACAATATTACTGTTTCAATGTATTTCTCATCAAAGAAATGCAGCCTGGTGAGCAGAAGAGTAACACTTTACAATAAGGTTCATTAGTTAACATTAGTAAACAACATTAGTTAGCATGAACTAATAATGAACTGCACTTCTACAGCATTTATTAATCTTTGTTAGTTAATGCACTGTGAACTAACATGAACAAACATTAAACAACTGTATTTTCATTAATTAACATTAATGAAGATTAGTAAATTGTACCACCCCCAAACATTTGAACAGTATATAATAATTATATGAAATAATATATCACATTTAATAAACTGAACTAAAAATTATTTTATTGTAAAACTTGAGACTGAGGAGGGGATAGCAGTTAAAAGTTTCATTAACAGACCCTTTTAGCCTGGGAGTGTGACGCGAGCTGCAGAGATGTACTGCGGGTAGCCAGTGACTTCCCACCAATCCAAGCGAAGCCCTCAGTGTTCTGGCCTCAGAAGATAAGTGGACGTGCCAGGAGAAGGAAGCATAAGGCTTCTGATGTCAGAGTGCGGTCATTACATCCGCTTTAACATTGATCAGCTGGCATCAACACAATGTGCAAAGCCTGGCAGTGTGCCTCCAGCTAAATCCATTCATTAGTGCGTCTCATCTCAACTGAAAACAAAACGTGTGTGTGGAGCGGTACTAATTTATTTTATCAGGTACGGTTCAGTATCTGTTGGCTAGCGATCTTCCTGTTTGTATTCAGCGCGACCAATGAGGCTTGAAAATGAAAGTAAATCAATTTAAAACATAATTGTGTTAATAAGTGCAATAAAAGGCCACCATAAATCATCCAAAGCGACGGTTTTCATTAGGTGAATCCCAAGAACAATCACTCTTTATTTACTTGGAGAGAGAACAAATGATTTACTTTCTTGCATTGTATAATCTGCACTGAAAGAATTTGTCCTCTAAATCATATGATGTTGTCATCAGATAGTTTCCAAAGACAACACAGACAAAATGCCTTTGACACAAATTGAACCATAAACCTTAAGGCAAACACTGATGTCTAAATAACTAAGGAACAGGAGCAAAGGTCAAAAGATACAGTGTTATCTTGTATGCATGTTGACATCACAGTGCACAATCACACATTTGACGATAAAAACAATCCACACAGATCCTTTCCCTCTCAGTCTATATCAGGCCGGATGAGATCCATGTGTTGGCTGGATGGAGCTGGCAGCCAGGCAGGGACGATTTACAGCACCTGGGCCGCCTCAAACTCTCTGCCCTAAATTCATTCCTCTCTCTTTGTCATGAATGGATCCTAGCTAAAAGAGGAATTTCCCAGAAACGTGGTAACCCCGTTCACCCTGAGCCATAACTGAAATATAACCGCCTCTGCCTGAGTACAGGTGTTTGTGCACGTATTTACAGTTATGTTTGTGCATTCAAGCAATTACCTCTGCAGAATGAAAATGTGTTATCTTGAGGCTTTGTACATTCTTAATCTCCTCCACACAAAAGGATTAAATCGTTTAAAAGTATGAACTGAAAGATGATACATGTGCAGGTATACAGAGGCGGTGACGTAAAAGCTGTGATCAAAGTCAACCAACCAGACAGAAAAACGTAGGTCAACTGAACAGTGCAGAGATGCTATTCTCTGATGTACAGGGTTTTTACACGTAGGCAGCGTTTGAGCCAATTAACTGTCAGCATATCTCCAAAACAATCTAGAAGCCTAGACTTGAGAAAGTTCTCCAAAAAATGTTGATATGCTGGCATGCAGCCACTTTTCCAGAAACACGCAATGTTCAGAGCAATCGGGGGAGGTGGAGAACATATGCTGGCCCACAACGGCTTTTCTGAACTACATTTGGCCTCAGATGATCTCTGTCTGTACATCATGGGGAATTGGTTGGGAGTGAATTATGCAAATCAGATAATGTCATGCATACACCCACAAATTAGTGCTGAATGCAGTTTCCATGCCGCAATTTTCAATCTTGCACGCAGCACACTAAAGCAATCTGCCGTACTTTACTGCGACTGCACAGCACTGAGATGCAGACACCTGAATGGACTCGTTAAAAATGCAAACAGTGTGCTTGACTAAACTGGATTGCAGTAAATAACACACAGATTTTTTTCACTGAAATACTTTGTGCAAAAGTGGCGCAACTTTTGTGGCGCTCCATAATACGAGGAACTTTGTGTGCCAACAGTGCATGTTGAAAGACCGTATCTGTATGCAACAGCTTCTTTCTACTCTGCACACTTATAATACTGAGGCTAAAACAGATCAATGCTATCAAGAATGTCTTTCAACACATTGTTTGCAGTTCATAGTCACTGTAAAAACAAGTCAGTTAGTAGAAAGCCTGTCTCAATCTAATGCAAATACAAAGGGCACAAGCAAGTTCAGTGTATTTGCACACAAAGTTTATCTTCACTTTCTCTCTCTCAGTCACTGTCCATGATTATTCCATTTTTTTTTTTTTTTTTTTTTTTTTTTTTTTACAAATAAAAGATATTATTAGTATTTTCCATTAAAAAGGACTTGATAATAGTGCTTAGCTTAAATATATGGCAAACAACTAAAGATCAAAAGCAGTGAAAGAAGTCCTGTTCATGTCACTATACTTTTAAAGTTTCCCATGTTTATAGAAACAGATATCTCTATAAGGCCCTTATTCATATTTTAAATACCACTTACTTTAGTTATTTTCAGATATGCAGGCACACAGACATGGTTTTACATAACAGTGAACCAAGTCACCTGCCACACCCAGAGTAATGCAGAAGTGCAGAAGGACGTTTTGAAACACCAGCTGCGTTTAAAACACCAGATTTGTTCTGTTTTTAAGTTTTTTATAGGTATTAGCACATAGTCTGTTTTAACATTGACTCAACTGTCAATATTTTTTTTTCCCTCAGTGTGTAGACTCAACATAAATGGAAAATATATGAGATGGGTAGAACAATTATATTGAAACTTTTTTGCAAAACTTTTGTGTCCCCCTGAAAAACTTTGCATTCGCAAAAGCATTGCATTCCCCTGAGAAACATTGCGTTTTCACAAAAGCAATTCCACCTCAAATTAATTCCATCACAAATGCAAAACTTTTGTGAGTGAATGCAAATTCTTTCAAAGGAGTGCAAATGTTTTGTAAGCAAACGCATTGAAATGTAATTATCCCTCCCATCTCATTTTCCCCCATCATCCCCAATGTCTCTTTAGGGGCTCCATACTTAGACAATGTGGCTGTTGGATATTTTAGGCTTTCCCAAAGGGGAGAGAAATCAAGTCCCACTCTTTTTTCCCCCTTTAAATATCTTGTTTCACTTGGAAATATATCATATTATGGTTGTAAAATGAGTTGTGAACCAGAATTTAGTGTGACTTTTAAAGTTCAATATTACCATTTTCATGGAGTAATTTTGTATTCGTCTCGCAATGCACACAATGACAGTTCCACCACAGGATGAAAACACATCTGGAGTGCTCAAGGACTGGAATTATAGCTGTAAAATGACAAAGGCAGAATCTCAGCTCAAATAGCAGACTGCCATTTCAGAAATGTGCTCCAATACCTTCAGTTGCCCTAAAAGCATTCCTTTCATTCAGAGTTGCACAATCTGCGACAGATTGTGAAGGTCAAACTCTTCAGCAATTGTCTATATACTAAGCTCATCCCGTCTGCACTTTTGCTTATGCCCCTCCCTGCTCCAAGCTTTGCATGTCTGCAAGTGTTTGCCTGTTGTCTGGCTCAGGCACTATTTCTGGCATGAGCAAAGGTGTTATGTTTGGTGTGACATTGACATTACCTGCAGGGATTATAACAAGGTGAGTCACTTCTACGTTGATACTTTCACCCTGTTGTTTGTTATGAACTGCTTTGACCAATGTGTCATTGCTAACTCTGTTCATGTGCGAACTATCTTCACTGTCCTCACGACACCCTTGAAAACATTAATCTCCCTTCTTCTGGCTGTGAGGGAGCCTTTAAGGACAGAATCACTTCAAACGGTCCTGTGACATAATCATGGTAAGCAGCATGTTCTCAGAAACCCTTCCCAAGTAAACAGACCACTGGAAGAGGCTCTGCGTGACCCTCACATGAGGACAACAAGGAAGCTGTTTGACACGGGCCCTATTATTAGACACTCTGTGATAGACATTGGCATGGAAGTTGTGGTTTTTGCTGTGTAAGACCCTGACTACCCTTTGCTCATAACGAAGTGGATGGACTTCTGATTAAGCGCCTAAATTTGTTACGTGACATGCAGGTTCCCACATTCAGAGCCAACGTGAATTGACCCTATTTACTTTTATAATACACATTCTTGGTCCTAGTTTGAATGATTCATTGGTGCATGTCATTCCCAAAAAAACCAAAAAAAAGTTTGTCAAATTATAATAACTTGGTCGTCTCTTAAACATTTTTCCTTTTTTACTGATGTCACTTAAGGCAAGACAGGCAAAACCATTGTTTTTCATGAACTGGTAAATTTTGAGGTTTTGCTTCTATAACATGTCTTCTTTCAGACTAGTGCACAGAAAACATCCAAAATACACATTTAAGTATTTATTTTATTACACTTTGTGTCTGTAGATTTCAATTACAGGCCGTTTTTACAAAATTTACTCTCATTTTTCTCTCCTGGCGAATAAAAGGTCTTATTCTAGAGTTTTTCCTCATTCAATATCCTGTTTCACTTAGAAATGTCACATTACGGAAGTAAAATGGGTTAAAATTGGCATAAAATGTTCTTTCTTTTGCCATTGTTGTTGTTAATACTATTCTTAGGCGATATCATAATTAATCCTATGAAGCTTGCAATGGTTTGAAGTGTGGGTGGTGCTAATGTAGTTCTCTTCTGATTCGTGCCATTATATCATTTGTCAAGATCTAAACAGACATGTGATGTAATATCATGTGAGGTTTTATCTGGGGGATGTCCTGTCTCTCTTTCAGATCTGGATGAGTGTGAGTGTGAGAGACAAAGACAGAGAGTGCATACTGAAACAGGGAAATAAAAAAAAAATGAGGAAGAGAAAGATCTGGGGTGGGAGGGCTTTCACAGCTGTTGTTCTGCTGTGCTTCCTCTGATAGTGGACTTGGCTGTACTCCCAGTTCTTTAGGTAAACGATTCAAAACACAATTACCTTCAATGCCTTTTTATGAAAAGAGAAGGTGGAAGTATGCAAAGCAACACTTATTCTGAATTTCCACCAAGATTTCTTATTTTATTTTAGTCTTAGTTGAGTTTTTTTGCTTGAATATTTTGCATAATTTAAGAATGTGTAAATACTTTAGATATATCAGAATTAATTCCACCTTCATCCTCTTATAAAACCCACCACACGAGTGAAAATGCTGACAATGCTGACATTAGCTTCTTATATCTAGATCAGCTTATGGCGCACACTTTAATTCTTTAATCTGTTCTACACAAGTGACCCTTTGCGAGTTGCACTTGGTCGGTATGTTGAATGGACGGAACTTATTCTAGAATACTAATTGAGGAGAACAAAAGCTCCTGATGGGCTCTCACCCATGATTCTCCAGGTGACCATGGCAACACTGAAAACCTGAAAGATAACGTCTTCTTGAATTTCAATGTGCATTGAATGTCTTTTATATACATTTGCTCAGTGACTCTAAAGAAGTGTGTAATGTTGAAGCTGAAATGAAATACATCGACTTTGACTGCATATTGTAATTGATACTGCTCTGGAGAAAAAGGAAGTAATAAAAGTTGATAATAATAATTATTATCACTATTATTATTATGTATATATTTTTTTGTTTTTTTTTTACTTATTGCCCACATATCTGCCTACATCATAGATTCAACTTCAGAACAGATATGAAAAGCACTATTGCATTAACAATCTAACATGCCAAGACATTTTGTTCATACAAGTCCAGTCTTTTACCCTCAGGTATAGTCTGAGACAGTTCTAGTAATGTAGCAACTATGACTAGTTAACACTTAAAGTAAAGGTGTGTCTCATTTACAGCTCAAGCGTTCCATGGAAGCATATGTTCTTTTAGTCTTATATTTTCTTTAATGCAACAAAGGGAAAAAATAACAGCTATGATGAGTATGCCTTGAAAATCCATCATTTCTTTGTGCAAGCTTTACGATAATCTCCATGTGTCTGGGCTGTACTGGACTGGCTCGTATCATTTTAGAATAAATATTTGTTTTGGAGGAAAAGATAAATGTCCTGTCGATTCAAACATCATCCAGAACTTTGGACTGATGTTAGGTACGTTCACCTCTGGAAATCCAATAGAGAACATCTGTCTCAAACAACTAAACGATGACTAATTATTCCATTGTATGTTTTCCTTTGTATGCAAATCAGCATATTAGAATGCTTTGTGAAGTATTATGTGACACTGAAGACTGGAGTAATGATGCTGATCAAATATATTGAAATAGAAATCAGTTTTATATTATTTCACAATATTACTATTTTACTGTATTTTGGAAGCCTGAGCATTGGAAACTTATTTCAAAAACATAAAAATTGTACCAACCCCAAAACTTTTGAACGGTAATGCTTTAATTTGGTGAGAATCTCACCTGTCGCTTTAGTGGTTGTTCTGAGCAGTTCCTTTTTAAAATCAGATGGGATGCTAACTGCAGTACTTTGACCCCCTACTGTTAATTTACCCAAAAAGGTGTAGATACAGTAGGTGTACATCCACAGTGAGTTTAATGTATACATTTTATCATGTGTGTTTCCATTGAACCTATTAACTTGGTGTTGAGAACGCCAAACTCTACTTGCTGAGACTCAGGAAATTAAAACAGGAACCTCTCAAACTGTACATATATTTATGTAAGGTACAGCTATATGGAGGAACATACATTTCCTCAGTGAGGAACTGATTTGATGGTTATATTTTTAACCTAGAAAACCCGAGAGCTTAGGGTTATGTCAGATAAGTCAAAGGGCACATAAGTTCATCATGTTATCGAACATCAGAGCTGCCCTGTTCTCTAACAAATGACACATTATGAATTGCAGGCCCTGGGAGATTGCAAGTTTGGGCCACAGCTCTGCAGTTTAAGTCCAAAAAGAACCCAAATGGCCCTTTGGACAAGCCTGAGAACAGCATGTTTCACATTCCAGAATCCAATGTCTTAGATTTCTTGGCAGAGCTTCGTTCATAAGTTACATTCGCCTGTTCCGGAGTTCAGTGTTCTGTTTACTCATTTGTCTATTTGCATTTGCTTTCATGACCAACCCATCATGATGATATATTCCATGACATATCAGTGGAAAGAATGCTGCTGCAAATGAGGTTAGTGGCACTAGTAATTAGCACAACACAAGACGACGGCAGTGCGAAAACAAACTACATGCTAACACCAGTCATGGCAGATACTGTAAACAACTGAAAGAAGTCATGGCTTACAAAGTTCATCTTCACAGGTTTGGCTCTTCATGTTTGATTCGGTGCCATTTTTTAACTTCTCTGACTTTGAGGGAAAGTTAACCCTAACCTTGTGGTGCATAAAAGATGATTTTCTTAAAAGAATCCTGTATTTAATGAAAGTAAATGAGAAATTGGGCTATAAAGATTCAAGCTGACTAACTGTTAGACACTGCTAAAAGTAAACAGATGACAAAAGCACCATAAAAGTACAATAAAAGTGATCAATCAAGCCATTAAGGCTGCTTTTGTGAAGACTTGGGAAATAGTTCATGACTTATATGAACCATACCTTTACATGCATAACTTTCGTTTTTGGGTGAACTTTCCCTTTAAAGGGTTAGTTCACCCAAAAATGAAAATTCTGTCATTAATTACTCACCCTCATGTCGTTCAACACCTAAGACTATCGTTTTTATTCACATATAAACATTCATCAACTCACACATCATTTATGGTAAACGGAAGCTCAAGCGTGTTCACTTGACATGCAAGAACCAATGAGGTTCATTCTCATGTGTTACGCAGCACGTTTGAGCTTTTTTATTATAACTCCAATTGTGTTTGACCGAAAGAAGTAAGTCATATATACCTTGAGAGTGAGTAAATTATGGAATAATTTTTAATTTTTGGGTGAACTAACCCTTTAAGCAACCTTTCTACAAGTCAGACTGGACCAAAAAAAAAAAAAAAGATAAAAAAAATGATTAAAATCACCTATTTTTGCTTTTACTGGATTGTGCAACCTCATCCGGTTTACAAGAAACCCAAGACTGAACTTGGTGATCATTTATCACAGTGACTGTTGGAGTCACTAAGAATTAAAAACAGAGCGATCTACTGGCATGGACATGTTATGTTAAGATACTTGGCAAAAGAGTTTTACAAAGGGTTTCCAGGATGCCTCAGACGTTTCCGATAAATGGAGAGGAAGGTTTCTTAAGAACTACCTTCGGTTATTCATACAAACAAGTCGATTCCACTGCGCAAGCCCGATGAATCAGTGTTGTTGACTCTATTCTGCTCATCTTTGTCCTCGAGAAATGACGCAACAAACTGTAAACTTACGTAAATAAAGCTTTGACGTAATATCTGTTTAGATTTAGCAGTGTCTAAGTTAGTCAGCATCTCTTCACATGAGAGTCCTGCGTTTATGGGAAGATGTTTCCTTTCCTTCATCAAGCCTGACATTTATAATGAATTACTTGCTTACGGGAAGAAATACTTTTCAGTTGCAACAAAACCGCTCCATGTATGTTATAAGGTTGAAGTTAATGTGGGTGGTATCCATACCATATCCACAATCTTGAATGATTACATAAAGATAAACTCAGTTCTTTTCATATATGAACACTGTACATAATACACATTAGACAAGCTTTGTATGCTGTTAGATGAATCAAAGTTCCCAGCATTATACTACGATATCTTATTCTTAACCAAAGTAGACAGCCAAACTTTACACCATAAAACAATCTCAGCTTTTATTGCTTAAAATACAGTTTTAGTTCTGTTGCATGAGACTAGTGTTTTGAGAAACCAAGTTCCTTTAATTAGCCGCCCAAGTCAAAAAACCAAAACAGAGAGTTGTTTACTGTGAAAAGGGCTGTTTTAGACTGAAAATTGTTCACTGCGTAGCCACACGCACACAGATTTTTCTGCAACCTGCTGTACACATGCCCAACACACCAGTGCAGAGACAATTTGTAACATGTGACCGGTAAATACTGGGCAAAGTCCATGGGTAGAGCTATGATATCCTGCTTGGATGCTACACAGCAACCCTGTGGAGAAGCTTTACACCTGGCTGTAGCCGAACAGGGATGAGCTCTAATAGCAAGCTGATTCATTCACTCTATAGGTGTTGTGGAGGACACAATGTCCCAGACCATTCAAGACAAACCCATGATGACCCATGGCTTGTCGTGGTTAAACTTTCAGAATAGCACAGTGGAAAAACACTTTCCATAGAGGTCTGTTCTATCCACAGCAGAACAGTATAGTGTTCTTGACCATACAACATCAAGAGAAAATAGCTGTGATGTACCTTATACTTTAAAAACTTTTTCTCAGGTACTGTAACCTAAAATGTGCTACATAAATTTGTTTATGACAAAAAAAATATTATTTAAAATGATTAGATTGCACCAACAAAACTAAGTGCCAGATAAAGTATAAATCTTTAAAGTTGCACTTTACTAACGTTTTATAATCTTTGTACATCCATGACTAAAAAATTGGTAACACTTTAGAATAGGGAACATGTATTCACTATTAATTACGACTTTTCACTCAATAAACTCCTAATTTACTGCTTATTAATAGTTAGTAAGGTAGTTGTTAAGTTTAGGTATTGGGTAGGATTAAGAATGTAGAATAAGGTCATGCAGAATAAGGCATTAATATGTGCTTAATAATTACTAATAAACAGCCAATATTCTAGTAATATGCATGCTAATAAGCAACTAGTTAAAAGACCCTAAAATAAAGTGTTACCAAAAAATTAAATGGTTAGTTCACTCAAAAATTTAAATTCTGTCACCCTAATTACTCACCCTCATATCGTTTCTCACCTGTAAGACCTTCATTCATCTTCAGAACACAAATTAAGATATTTTTGATAAAATCTGATGGCTCAGTGAGGCCTCCATTGCCAGCAAGATAATTAACACTTTCAGATGCCCAGAAAGCTACTAAAGACATATTTAAAACAGTTCATGTGATTACAGTGGTTCAGCCTTAATGTTATGAAGCGACGAGAATACTTTTTGTGCGCCAAAAAAACAAAATAACAACTTTATTCAACAATATCTAGTGATAAGCGCTTTTGAACCACTGCTTAATTAAGCTTCGAAGCTTTACAAATCTTTTGTTTCGAATCAGTGGTTCAGAGCGCGTATTAAATTGCCAAAAGACAGAAAGCTCTCAGATTTCATCAAAAAGATCTTAATTTGTGTTCCGAAGTCTTACGGGTGTGGAACGACATGACGGTGAGTAATTAATGACAGAATTTTCACTTTTGGGTGAACTAACCCTTTAACTTTTTTTTTGTCAACTGACAAAATATATCAATGCTTTATCGCATCACATCTGACAAGGTGTCCTTCAGATGAGATGTTAAACCGAGGTCCTGACTCTCTGTGTTCATTAAAAATGTAGGGGTGTAACCCCGGTGTCCTGGCAAAATTCCCTCCATTTACCATTATCAGTTATGGCCTTCTAATAATCCCCAACCTTTGAATTGGCTCTATCACACTCTCTCTCCTCTCCACGTACAGCTGGTGTGTGATGAGTGCACTGGCGCCGTTGTTCTGTGGCTGTCATCGCATGATCCAAGTGGATGCCGCACACTGGTGGTGTTTGAGAAGAGACCCCCTGATATGATTGTAAAGCGCTTTAGGTGTACACTAGTAGTAAAGCACTATATGAATGTCTCATTCATTCATTCATTCAAGGTATAATACCAATGGCTAAAGCCTCTTAACAATACATACTCAAGCAGTGTGAAAGCAAAGCAAAAGCATAACTACAACGGCATGATCATGTTGTGCATTCATACTTAAAGCTGTGTAACTGAACTGCAGCTCTATACAGAAACTTCAAGCCAAACATACGTTTTTTGACCTAACAAAGGGTGATTGATGTAATTCACCCTATTATTTTACGTTCCTTCATAAAAACCCATATTTCAAAAGATAATGTTGATGAATAGGTTTATAGTGCATTTCAACATGTTTTCTGCTGAGTTCAGCTCAGTATGTCTGGAAAAATAGACTCAGCACCGAAACTGTACTTGAACCTTATCCTACGTTCCTGATATGCAGCACTGTTCTTCTAGGACGGGCAGTGTGAATACTCTAATCTCTTAATATGGGTGCTAAAATAATTGCATGCTGCTTTGCGTGCAATGTGAGAAAGGCCTAAGTTATGCACAGATTCTGCTCAGCCCATGTGGGCTCCCAGACGCTGATATAACAAGGGCAAATGTTGCAGAGGGCAGACTACTGTTGACAGATTCTGTCATTATCTCAATGGACGTCATTGCCAGGGTGTGAGCAGATAAGACAATAAAGGGCAAGCACTTTTTTGCAGGGCTCACCTCTTTATCATCATATAAACAACTCATGCTGATGCTTTCCACACCATTGCATTCTCATAAACAAACAAAGCAAAAAAAAAAAATCACATCAATAAATATCTTAAAGGGATAGTTCACCCAAAAAATGAAAATTGTTCTCAAGTTGTTCCAAACCGGAATAAATTTATAATTAATATAATATAATATAATATAATATAATATAATATAATAATGGTCATGTGATCTAAAATGGCCGCCACCATAAGAGGATATGTTTGTGCGATGTTAATGCATGTGCATGACTTTAAACATACTTTTTAAAAGTGCTATTTATTTATTTGTAAAAGAGAACTAATACTAATTGCATCTTCTAAATAAAGGCAAAAGGATTGAGGCTTGTTTGTTTTTTCCAGGACGTTATGCAAGGATTGAATGTGTTGGAAGTGGTGAAAGTTATTTCACTTGAAGACATTTACCATGCAGCAAAGCCTTTTGAGGTCATGGATGAAATCGACTCTGGCCACAGAGTTTGTGCAATCATTGATTTTTAGCCAATAAATGTAATTTTTTCACATTCGATACTGAATGTGGCACAATAGAATAATATTGCATGAAACGAAACTGTCTTTTCACTTTTGACTGCAGTGAAGGTGCTGTGTATGTTCAATTAAACTGGCCTTGGGGGAAATTAAGGATACGGTCCCGCATACAGTATCTGTGATCAAAGTGCTATTATGTCTCAACATGAACAGACTTCTGTTTTACCCTGAGGTAAACACAACTGAAGCCATCCAGAAGAGTGTTTTAACAAGTCAACAAACCATGAACCCATAAGGCTATTTCACAAGCCACCAGGGGAAATTCATTTCACAAGCAACTGATCTGACCACTTCGATAATACAATTTTGTTGAAGGCCTGAAACAATCAACAACATGAGGTTACCTCCCAGCAGACACCTTGTACACTGACTTTAAAGGGACAGTTCAACATGACAATTATGTCATCATTTACTCACCCTTGTGTCATCCTAAACCTGATACACAAAAGATGAGTTCTCCCAAAAAAATCATAAAGGGGTTCATGCATTTGACTTGTGCTCTATACGCTAGTGTTCAAATAAATTTGGGGGTCAGTGCGATATTTTTTTAATGATTTTGATGTAGTCTTTTATGCTCATTTATTTGATGAAAAAAAAAATGTAATATTGTGAAATATTATTGCAATTTAAAAAAATCTATTTGAATATATTTTAAAATGTAATTTATTTCTGTGATGACAAAGCTGAATTTTCAACATCATTACTCTATTCTTCAGCATCACATGATCCTTCAGAAATCACTCTAATATGCTGATTTGCTGTACAAGAAACATTTCTTCTTATTATTATTATTATTATTATTATTGAAAAACAGTTGCTGCTTAATATTTTTATGGAAACCGTGATCATTTTGTAAAATTCTTTGGAAAATGGAAAGTACAGTAGGCCTATAAAAAAAATACTGACCCAGAACTTTTTTTGTTATTCCTCGGAAGATAGTTTGGCGTGAAGAACAGAGCCAAATTAAAGAAAACATTACCTTTCCTTGGTATGTTTATGAGAGCAATAAAGTGTTCAGATTGATGAATCATTTCCAGTTAACTCACTGGAGATGAAGATTATCACTGAATAACAAAAATGGACCACTTTTATTACACTTTTAAGTACTTTCCCATCCTTTTTGGAACTTGTAAACCTTCATTTAACATTTCATTTACAAATGCCACCACTATCACATGATTGTCAGTGACATTATGCGGTCCCTGTTAGATTATATAATAGCACAATGTCTCTTTATTAGCCTGTCTAAACATTTAGTCCGTTGTCCCAGGTCATGGACTCTGAGACACTCCAGTGCCCTCAATAAGTATGTTTGTGTTTTGGCTATAGCATGGCCGCACTGGATGAGTGAATGCCAGTGCTGGGTGGGCTTGTAGACAGTGCCTGTCAGTACCCTGAACCCTCCTTCTGGGAACAGGAGCACCTTATACCAGACAACAAAGCCTGGGCTGGCCCTCAGCCTCTGGCTCACTGTCAACTCTCCACCGGCCCAGTCACAACAATGCTGCTATTCAGTCAGCCAATTAAATGGATATTATACACCTCTGTGCGTGTTTGTCTGACTATGACAAGTAAATTACTTGAACAAGACTCTGCCATGAAGACAATTGACCTGTTAAGCCACTATGAAACTTGATTCACCTGTTGCTTTTTATTATAGCACCCCATCTACTGTCTGCAAGCCATTTATTACAAACAGCTTGTGTTGAGGATAGGGCTAGATACATCCAGAACTGCGTGTGAACTCATAATCAGAATCATCAATGCAAATGACTCACAACACAAGCTCAATGGAGGTTTAATTTTCAGACCAGCTGCACGACTGAATGCATCGCATGTGTTACATCAAAAGACTGCTTCTCGTTCAAATAATTAGCTTAGATATTGTCAGTTCACTAGGTTTTATATTTATGACAGGGAAAATTGACTACTTTTCACCATTCACTCTTCTTTTTAGCATGTGGGTCTAAATTTAAAACCACAAAAAAGTATGAGATAGGAGGAAAAATATTTCAATGCTTTCGCGTTCTCTCGCAAAATTTTTGCTTTCCCCCGAGAAACTTTGCATTCACTTGCAAAGAACTCAAAAAGTTTGCGAGGGAATGCAAAGTTTTTTCGGGGGAACGCAAACATTTTGGAACGAAAACAAAGTTTTTTGGGGGAACGCAAAACATTTGAGAGAGAACGCAATTATTTTTCCTCCCATCTCATGTTTTTTTCCACCACCATGTCCCTTTTGGGTATCTGTAGGTTCCAAACAAGTCGCCAAGTCTCAGACACACAGTAGTGGTGTTCCTAAATGAACCAGTGTTTTTAAACGAATCACTTTCATTTCGAAGAATCATTCCTTGTTTCAAAATATCAATTGAATTAATTCAGAACAGCATACTAGCATACAAATATACTTACTATTACCTAATCTTTCAATGGCAGGAATTCAGAAAATGAATCTGTTTATCGAATGGGTCAGTGATTCACTCAAGACAATCACTTGTCGTCACCTACAGTCGTATTGACGTATCTTGCTAAAAGATTGACTGAATCTTCATCATGTTTGCTGTGTTCTGAATCTGATCCCCTTGGTCTGACTTGATTCTATCGAATCCCAGTACATTTCCGTTCATCTCATGTCATCACAAATGTAGGCCTATCGTCACCCCTAAAATCAGGTGGTCTAATCACAGGTTCCCACTCCCCAGTCCACACATAATTAAGTTACCTTACCAATTTTTAAGTTGGTATGGTTGCATTACACACAAAAAAATTAAGTCCCATTACCAATTTTATTCATGCGAATCTGTGTTTCATAAAGTGGCTGAATCCGCCATAGTATACTAGCATACTACTCTTTTTATTTCTACCATATAATTCAGAAAAGCATACCACAAACCATGCAAAATGTGCAAAAAGTTATGGCAGAAAGAGTAGGCTATGGTATTTCGAATTCAGCCAACTTGTCTAGAATGCACATACCAGTGCTGTTCTGTCTATAAATACTAACTAATGGTTATATCACATCTTTGCAGTCCATGGATAATTTTCCACATTGTTTCTGATTGTTCGCTTTTCATGGTTTGGATATCTGATCAAATCAGCACTTAAATGATTGCTGTTCTTTTTAAACAGAAGTCTTATGAAAGTGTTCCTGCTTCTGTTGACACAGCTGGGAGTGGTCAGCATGTCTTCAGAATGCCGTGTAATATATGTATAAGCTGATCTTCTTTATAACGATGACCATGTGAAATAAACAGGCTTGTGAGGCCAGAGAGCCAGGGATGGTTGGAAATAATGCCCAGAGGTTCCAAGCCTGGGGTTTCTCAAAGCCTTGATTTCTTCACGCTTATAGTGCAAAATCAGCCTGACGTTCTCAAAACAACTTTAAAAGAAAGACCACTCAGCCAAAACCACAGAAACCCTCATGACCCCAGGACGTTTTATGTAACAGTCTGCTGTGTGTTCCCTTCCGGAAAATATCCTGCAGGCTTTAGAAGGATCTCTCGCAAAATAGTTTCATCTTTTGATAGGTTTTTGTCCTCTGCTGTAGACTTGGCAGTGCACAGAGGTTCATTGTTATTAAGGAGTATTTTTTGGCATATCAGTACTACTTACGTATATTGATAGGGATTTATCAAGTCTCTGCTTCAACAAGTCCTCAACATCTTGAGAAAGAACAAAAAGCTCGAGCTCTCATGTGGCGAACATTAGCTCTCTTTCCTCATGTGATGTGCTGGATGCCTTTTATTAGTAGTGGCTCCGTTTCATGCTGGCTGGAGACGAAGTGTGCAGACATACGCGTGACTTTGTATGTGCGAGTGCGCACATGTACATCTGATTCTGAACCATATGTACATGCACTGTTTGGCAGTTTTGTCAAGCAATCCAAAATGTGCTGTGCGTGACTAAATATATATTTATATATATATATAGTCTGAATACTCGATTCTGATTGGCTGGAAGGTGTGCAATAAAATCGTTTAATGCACAGGTAGGTCCAAGTCAGTTTAATCATTATTCTATATTAATGTGCTGTTTTCGTTACAGCACACACAAGCATATGTCCGGTTTGTTACAATTGTAGTGGTGACGTGATTATAGAGCACACTGCGCAACTCACAGAAACATTCAGGAGCACAGAAACTTTTCAGCGCTGCCCTGCGACTTTTATTAATAAAATACCTTTGCTACTGAATCGCTACATTATATTTCTCAGCAACGAGATGGTAACATTGCTGGTTTTGAAGTAATTAAACTCACAACTTGATTGTTAGTAGAAAGAGATTCTGAACAGACGCAGGTAATTCACACACGCATCTCTCTCTCTAATTATATCAAATAAATGTTATAATTCATGCATTAAATGCATGAATGTAATCTTACGTACTTTATCTCTGTCTGATTAAAAGCGGGCAGAATGCTGGATCTGATAAGCCATAACTTACGAAAATAACCTTACTTATAGTCAAATATTGCGCTACAAACAGCTGTTATGTTGTCAATGCTAGCAAATTGTCATGGTATAAGCGGGATAATCCACGGCTAGCTGTGCATTAAATTATTTTAATGCATGACGTGTTGAGTGCATTAAAATCGTTTAATGCACAGCTAGCCGTGGATTATCACTTACATATATACCCTCTAGATCTTTAAGGTTTTAACTTTTAACTTTTTGCAGTATAGGGTTGAACTTTTACTGTAGAATTTTAAAGAAGCAGACAAAAATTCTCACTTGGGATGGAGGCCTGAGAACAAGCAGTTCTGACTTGTTTGTTAAAACAAACTGTTTTGTCAGAGATATTGGGGTCGGTCTGGGCAAGGCTGAGGGTTCAGATGTTATCTCACATGAGCATTGACCATGAAGGGTGGCACAGGGTTGTCTTTTCATCATGTTTTGGAAGGCGTAGTCGGCATTTAGCAAGCTTTTGCATACTCTGCATTTGAACATGGATTTAGGGTGTGATTTAAGTGGATGGATGCTCCCAAGAGTTATGCATGTTTATGAGTCACTTTTTTTTTCTTTTTTTGCACAGGTGAAGGGCTTTATTCCCAATTCTCTTTAAACATGTATGTTTTTGTTTACGTTCCACTGGCTCTTCTTCATCCTGACGTTATAGTGACACAAACACATATTTCTCACGTCAATATGAGCATAAAATGGACATTTTTGGATGCAGTCTTAACTAATTTTCACATTTTTTTATATTTTGACTTGTAGTCACAGTGGACATCATCATATGTCAGTTCTCAGTCGCCTGAGGTATATTGTCTTTTCATAAAGCTCAGATAGGAATATCAGATTCTGAGCAACACCTTTATCACATTTTAATAATCAAAAGCGTCATAAATAAGAGTCCGTATTAATATTTATTGCACTATATTTAGAGCTCACCAAGGATATTTAAATATTAATGTGTTGGTGTTGTAAATATTGAATATTTATTTTTGAATATTTAAATATTGAATTAGGGCTGTTTTTTTTTATATATATAAAAATGCAATAAAATGTTTGTTTGTTTTTTCTGAGTGGTTTTATTAATTAATTGCCATAGCATGTAATTAATTATTTAATTAAAATTAAAATCAATTAAAATTATTAGATTAAATATTAAACAAAAATATGAATTGAAATTAATACATTTAATTTAAAATACATAAATGCATTTGTTAAAAGTATTATTAATATTAATATTATTTATACTAACTTTTTTTTTAAGGGAAAACACTGTGTTGTGCAATCGCACCCATTCACCAGGCACCAGAAACACACCTTTTATTTAAATCCCTCTGGATAATTCTCAAAAACATTGGCTCCTAGACACTATAGTGCAGATCATGAGCTTTTCAGCTAGGCATGTCTGGATCCATGTCTCTGCATGCCTGGAGATGTGGATTACATTTTTGCATATTAAGTAAATAGACTGGCATTTTAGAAATATGTCTAAGGGTTTAGTGGACAGAACTTATTGTTGGCAAGACCTCTGTAACTTTGTGTCCTACATACAATTAAACAGACACACCTTCTTATCATTGTTCATATCAATAACACAATGTCCCTTTCTCAAGACATCAAGGACCTTCGACTGAAACACAAATAAGTCAGTATTTAGTCGCAAAGAAGTGTGAAATATGAAATATTATACAGGAATATTTTGGAAAATGGCTGGGATCACAAGGAAAGTATCCAATGGCAGAAAGCGGTCCAACACGAAAAAGAATTGCCTTTCCTGTCATGGAATACAAGAATGGGTCTGTGTACAGACTAACAATGGCTATTTGATCATATTAAAACAGAGGACTGCTGAACTCTGTGTGTTTAGTAACTGAAACTGTGAAGTGTCATTGGGCCAGAGGTCCCATGCAGTCTGCTCCTGTTTACATCCCGACACCAGGCTCATAAAGAAAAGCTAATTATGTAGACTGTAACCTTTCACTGCCACGTATAAAACTGAGGACACCCCGATAAAGAAGATTAAACATTAACTGGCACACAAGACTCTTGTTTCAGAGGCGTCCCAGTAAGGTTAAGAAGTATATTGACCTGTCGTAAAACAGATTAGATTCTGAGCAACAAGTTTATTGCATTTTGAGAATAACAGCTATAAATAAGATTCCACTGAAGAATGCATTCATTCATATTGCATATTATATTGATATTTATTGCATCACATTTAGAGCTCTCCAAGGACATTTAAATGTTTGGTTTGGTTTTGTTATAAATACTGATTAGGGCTCATTCATTTGGATTATTTATTTAAAAAAATAATGCAATTTTTATTATTATTATAAATGAGATTAATTAATCATCAGTTAAATTAATTTAAAAACTCTAGTCAATTGACAGCCTTACTTTTCATGTGTATTTGTTCTCTTAAATGCAATAGCTTGCCATGCTCTTTTCATTAGTCATTCAGATTATAATCTTTTCAAAGATATCAAAAGATATTTTTGATAAAATCCGATGGCTTAGCGAGGTCTGCTTTGCCAGCAAGATCATTTCCTTTTTCAATGCCCAGAAAGCTACTAAAGACATATTTAAAACAGTTCATGTGACTACAGTGGTTCAACCTTAATGTTATGAAGCGACGAGAATACATTTTGTGCGCCAAAAAAAAAGCGACTTTATTCAACAATATCTAGTGATGGGCGATTTCAAAACACTGCTTCATGAAGCTTCGAAGCTTTACGAATCTTTTGTTTCGAATCAGTCGTTCGGAGCACGTATCAAACTGCCAAAGTCACGTGAACCATTGAAATTTCGAAACACTTGTGACATAACAAAGCCTTGTTTACTGAAATCATGTGATTTTGGCGCTCTTAACCACTGATTCGAAATAAAAGATTCGTAAAGCTCAACATTTAAATATGTTTTTAGTACCTTTCTGGCATTGAAAAAGGAAATGATTTTGCTGGCTATGCAGGCCTCACTGAGCCATCGGATTTTATCAAAAATATCTTATTTGTGTCTGAAGATGAACAAGGGTCTTACGGGTGTGGAACGACATGAGGGTGAGTAATTAATGACTGAATTTTCATTTTTCGGTGAACTAACCCTTTAAATTTACATCCATGAGTAAAAATTATTTGCTGACTTGTTGATATCTTGATGGTTATTAGCCAGTTTAACTACTACTACTACTCTCAAAACAGATGGCAATTTGAGCAGTTGTGAAGTGTCTTACTATCAGAGAAAGCTGTTACTGTCAAATAAGACAGGCAAGCTGTAAACATTTATTCCATATCTCTGCTACACTGACATGAAATATTTCCAAAGTGATGTGCGCTATAATAACAACATATGGAATACATTCTCATCATCTGGCTGCAAATGTCAATTAAATCCAGCTCAATCATTTTGTAGTAGCCCCTTTACCTGGCTTCAGCATATTTTCCACTAAGCCTCATCTCTAATTCACCCGCAGACTTAACATTTCAAACACTATCGGATTTTAACAAACTCTCCTGATGTCCATTTATGTTTATTTTCAGTTTGGAGAGCATGGTTTTATGGAAAAATATGCTGTGAGCTTGATCCTGATTAGACACTTTTGCCAAATACCTGCTCTGGATGGCACGCAATCCATTTTTGACACTTTAATATGCTGTAGTACATCACGTCGGCATGTTCCAAAATTCAATATTATGTATACACGCTGTCAGACATTAGATTAAAGCAAATGGTAAAGGTTTATGAGAGTTCGATGCATCCAAGGTTGTTTTGGAAACTCCTTTGACCATTAAATTTTACAAACATGCGTATTACTTGGAGAGGAATTTGTTTTGCTGCATTCTTCAGCTATGGGGTGAAAGACTATGCCAGAATGGTATGTAAATTGCCCATAGTTTGTAAATGAATGGGTGTTTTGCAAATCGGATTGGCTGGGGGGGGGGAAGAATCCACACGCACTTCCTGCACAAAAAATGCAGCATGTGTAGAATATTTGCAGAAAATCATTGCATGAACCTGATGAGTCGCAATGAATGGGGAGTATTTAAGAAGTGAGAACTACTATAAGGTGGACTGACTCAAGATCCTCTTAAGTTTGCGCGAAGGCATGTTCTTCATACCAATCTACACATTCCTGAAACCCTGCTGAGACCGTGAGCCACCCTGTTCTTAAATAACACAGTCGAGCATGGCCTTTAATCATGATTTTATCAGGAAGTGTAAATAACTAGTAGTGTTCAGTGTTTGAATTGAGATTGTGTAACATTTATTGATGTTGGCTGGTGGTTGGCAATTAATAAGTGATGAATTAGTACACCCAAACCAATTAAAATGAGCTTGATTTGGTTTAAAAAAAAACGATAAACATTATCCTTAAAGTGATGAATAATCAGTTAGCCAGCAGGAAGCCAGAATTACATAAGTGAAAGCCACAGAATGTTGTTGTTGTCAAACTCAAACATTAACCAGCGATCACAGCTCTGGCAAAGACTTTTACAGTTTTTATAACCTGAACTAGATGTGTGTGTGTGCCAGAGCAGGTGTGTGATGCATGTGCTTTATTCGCATACCTGTGGAAGAACAACAGTATGGACAGCATGGTTTGGTCGATGTTGCTGTTGCAGATGCCCTCGTTGAGAAGGTAACAGGGGTCCCGGACCACCGACTCCAGCGAGTCCTGTCTCATGATGTTGTTGAGCTTATCTCTGTTTAGGTTCTGAAAGTGAAGCTGGTCTCGGAGCTGTCTGAAGTGGTTGACTGACGTAGGACTGCCCAGGCTCGTGTGGCCAGCTTGGCCCGGCTCAGGTTCGCAGCCATTGGCCAGATCCAGACAGCAGCTGCAGCAGTCCAGACCGATGGGCGAACGGCACTCCTCGTTTGACATCAGGCAGGTCAGGTTCCCCACGAGGGAGTCAGATGATAGCTGTGACTGGTTCTCCTCCACCTGCTCCAGGTGATCTTACAGTAGACCTCCCTCCTTCTCACGTCCACCTTCTGTGCGCAAGTGTTCCAGGTGCCACGGGAGAAGCTGTGAGTTGATCCTTCTCGACTGCGTGTGCCAGAGTGTGTGTATGCACACACAACGCAGGTTTTTATGAGCTAGGGTTCCTGTTGGCTTGTAATGATGCAGCGGGAATGCGTTTGAAAGAAAAAAAAACAGAAGCTGCTTCTGTTTTTTTTTTTTTTTTTTGTTTTGTTTTTTTCTTCTCGCTGTCCCCTGCCTCGCACTTTTCCCTGCCCCTGTGCGTGCATACAGTGCAGACAGCGAGAGAGGAGGTGGAGGGATGGAGGAGAGGGCTGGAAGGGAGGGAGGAGCAATCTTTCTGATTGGTAAAGCAGGCTGATCAGTTCACAAAAAGATCCCGCCCACTTTCCCCTCAACATCACACTCGGGGAGGAGCGAAGAAAGGGAGTAAAAGCATGCTCTTTAACATGTGCATTTCAGTGCTGCCAGGGGCGGAACCCTGAGAGAGAGCAAACACATAGTACTTCCCCTGTTTATATCACTGAATCAAATACAAATGCTGTTTTTTCCTTGCTGGTTTGGTCTTGCTTTCCTGAGGCTATTAAATTCAGGCTCGACTCATACTCTTTGCGTGCTGGTGGTACAAAAACTGCTTGCGTGCAATGTTCCATATCCAATGATTCATCGCTAAAATGTTTCTATCAGTCTATTAGCAGTTTTTTCCTTTTCTTTTAAAGATAGAGAACTTTGGCTCAAGTACCAGTATCTACAAAATGTCACTTAAACAGACATTAATTGTGACCCTGGACCACAAAACCAGTCATAAGTTGCACAGGTATATTTGTAGCAATAGCCAACAATACATTGTATGGGTCAAAATTATCGATTTTTCTTTTATGCCAAAAATCATTAGGATATTAAGTAAAGATCATGTTCCTTGAAGATATTTTGTAAATTTCCTAACATAAATATATCAAAAATGTATTTTTGTGTGTGGATATGCATTGCTAAGGACTTCATTTGAACAACTTTAAAGGCGATTTTCTCAATATTTTGATTTTCTTGCACCCTCAGATTCCGGATTTTCAAATAGTTGTATCTCGGACAAATATTGTCATATCCTAACAAACCATACATCAATGGAAAGCTTATTTATAAGATGTAGGAGCTGGGAATGACTTCACACCCGAGGTTTCCAGTAAACGGAAAACTACACGTCCAGGCAAACCTTTGTTGTGCTTGCTCTTTCAGAATACAAACACATGGTATTCTGCAAAGGTAATGCCGAAGTATCATGTCCACAGATAGAGGTTTAATAGCACTGTTTATACCACTGCGTTTATTGAGACACAGACAAACAGAAGTAATAATAAACAATATTTTACTATTGTTTCACTGTGGTTGATGCACTGAGCAATCATATTGGATTCTGAAGCCAGGATTATTGTGTGTTCCCCAGTCACAAATCCTACCTGAGACGGGGGTTCCCGTTAAAAGTTTCTACTGGCCTAGGAATTTCCCATATCCAAGGACAAATGGAACGCACCATTATTCCCAAGCATACCAAACAAATGCTCTGGCATCATTAGTTAAAGGTTAAAGGTCAGTAATCCAATCTATTTTGTCTATTAGATTTCTATTTCAGGGAGAAATTTTGATGGTCTGTTTATCTGAACTTTGAGTAAGAGGATTCCTATCTTATTGCTTAACATGATAAAGTAGAAATGCTGACATAACCTTAACTCAACACAGTGCGCTCTAAAAATCATTCAGTGGTCAGTAAATTCTCAGAACATCTTCCAATGTTCCACTGATATTTGAGAGAATATTTGAAATATGAAATATAGACTTTCCATTGAAATTCAGTCAAAGACCATGTACATAAAAAATATTTTTACTGTTAGGCCCAGTGCAATGCCAGAGACTGAAATTTTAAAAGTCTGATAATTCTTGTGCATAATATGATGTTGCACAGTACTCATCAATTCAATGCATTGTGCTCCTTTAATAACACGTTAAATGGCTCTTTGGATCATCTCTTGAAATGTAATTTATTGTGTAATAAGACTTACCAAAAGCTCCTTAATAGGAGTTCAAGAAATTTAATTTAGTGGAGAATAGGTGAATTATGATTGCTTTATTGAGTGTGTAAAGCAGTTGAGACACGTTGGGGCCATTTAAGGACTTTGCCAGCCTGGGGTCTTAACAGTTGATTATTCAGCCCTCTGCTGGTGGAAGCAGTAAAATACAGACTTGACTGTGGGATATGAAATGATTCCATTATATGCTGAATAAGCTCTCTGAGTCCAAGTGTTTAGGTTTTGTAACACAATCTGAGAACAAAAAAAAAAAACATCAAATGCGTCATAAGAGAGATTGCTTTAAAGACAAACGGTTTTTTGTATAGGCTTGGTGAATGCAATCTGTCATCAGAGAACACTAGACTGTTTACTGTACTGAAAAAAACAGATGCACTGTTAGATAAAAAAACAAACAAACAAAAAAAACAGCCTGACCTTGCATTTAGCATTCTGTTTCACCCCAGAAACCTGCTCTGTATATTAAAAGGTAGCACAACAACACAATTCAATTTTGCTGAAATATATATATATATACATATACATATATACATATACATATACATATATATATATATATATATATATATATATATATATATATATATACATATTGCAATTTTGTTGTGCAGTTGTGCTGCCTGTTTAGTTAGGTTGCATTTATTTGATCAAAAATACAACAGAAATTTTTTTTAATTATAATTACAATTTAAAATAACTGTTTTCTATTTTAATTTATTTTAAAATGTAATTTATTCCTGTGATGCAAAGCTGAATTTTCAGCATCATTACTCCAGTCTTCAGTGTCACATGATCCTTCAGAAATCATTCTAATATGCTGATTTGCTGCTCAAGAAACATTTCTTATTATTATCAATTTTAAAACAGTTTTTGCGGCTTAATACTTATGAGGAAACTGTGATGCACTACAATTCAAAAGTTTGGGTTAAGTGCATTTTTCTTTAGAAAGAAAGAAAGACCTTTATTCAGTAAAGACACAATAAATTTTTATATATATATATATATATATATATATAAAAGTATCAGTAAATACAAAAAAAGGGACTATATCTGTCAGGATTATGTGTTGTTCATTGTATTTTGGTTTGGTTATGTTCTGTATATCCTGACAGTTTCCCTATTGGTCTAATTAATGCTGCCTTCAAGTGCTCTGGGAATTATCGTAAATACAAGTTTCCTAGGTAAAAAAGTGCACATGAACGCCCTCCCATTTCAAAACTTGAATGCGATGAGCTCGTAATCACGACTTCAGAAGTGGGAATTATCAAATTTCTGATAGCATGTGAAGGCAGCATAAGTTCGCCTGTTGATCATTGAGTTTCCCGTTTACCTTTGTGTATTTACATCCTGAGTTTCCCTTGTTTATTTGTTCATTCTACATCTATGTTAGTTGGTGGTTCTGTTCCTGTGTACTAATAATGTCCTGAGTGTTTGGTTACTTGATTTATTGTTTATTGAAGATTTACTGCTGCAGCTAGATCCTGCATCTACACTTGTGACAGTATCGTTTAGAAGAGGCACTTAATGAACATCACTAATAAAATATACTCCAATGAATTTTTTTTCTTTTTTTTTTTTCTTTTTTAAAGCAATAAAGCACAAACATTTCTTATTCAGTATTTTGTCATGTTTTCCAGTAAAAAAAAATACCTAAATATCCTTAAAACAAGACACATTTCCCTGAAAAGCAGTTGCTTGACTTGTGTTTATATAGTATATCTTGAACTATGTTTATTTCTGATACCCGATTGGTAAATAGATTTTTTTTTTTTTTGGTTCGGTTTTAACTATAAATCTATTTAAATTCAGGTAGGTTCATGATTAAAACAAGAACTTTTGGTAACACTTTATAATAACTGCACGCTATGAAGCATTAGTTAAGCATTAGTAAATAGTCAATTCATCACTTATAAAGCATTAATAGACATTAGTAAGCAGTTTATAAATACACCTATAAATGCTTTATTCTTGATTTATAAGCATATCTATAATGTGTTTAATAATTTTCATTATTTTCATACTTAATTTAGAAATGATAAATTGATTATTAATAAAGTATTACATTAATTACAAACCAATTATTTAGTGGTTCATAATAAATTATTTAAACATTAATTTATACATCTTATTATTTAGACATGTAGTAATAGTTACTTAGTGTGTTAATAAATGCTTTATTAACACATATTCCTATTGCAATTCATGATTAATTCAGGTAGTTATAAAACATTTAGAAGTGGTCAATTATCTATTTTTGTGAGCTCATCTAAAGTGAGGACTATTTATGCTTTGTAAAGCTTTTATAAATGAGATTTAAAGGTTCAGTGATCTTCTGCACTGCTGTCCTCTAATGTTTTAAAGTTAGTACTGAGGTAGTTTTGACACTAGGAATATGTGTTAATAAAGCATTTATTAACACACTAAGTAACTATTACTATATGTCTAAATAATAAGATGCATAAATGTACATTTAAATATTTTATTAATCATTTACTTACACTTCCTAAATGATCTTATGAACCACTGACAACTCCTAAATAACTGGTTTGTGAATAATGTAATACATAATTTAGAAAAGATCAATTGATCATTAATTAAGGTATGAAAATACAATTATTAAACTCATTATAGATATGCTTATAAATCAAGAACAAAGCATTTATTTGTATTTATAAACGGCTTACTAATGTCTATTAATGTTTTATAAATGATGAATTGACTATTTACTAATGCTTAACAGTGTGAGTTATTATAAAGTGTTACCGAACTTTTTATCAATAAGGTAAGAAAACTAAATCAAATTGTGAATATTTATATGCACAATATAGCAGTACTACTCATCTATTATCTATTATAGCTAAAAGGTGCAATGTGTAAGAATTTTGCAGTACAATATCCAAAAACCCCTAGGCCAGTGTTATATATTTTGTTCACTTGAGTACTTACAATATCCCAAATGTTTCCAACTATTTGTAAATCGTGAGAAAATTGCAATTTTAACCAAGGCTCCAGGACGAGTGAGGAGTCGCCTGTCAATTGCGTCAAACCTGCGTTACCCTCGGTTTCCGGTTGTATTTTGTAGAAACCATGGAAATGTCACGGTCACCATCTATGTCACCTTCCCCGGATTCCATTTCCCATTATCCCTCCTGTTACTCACCTGCTCTCACTCAGTAATCACCCGCACCTGTTAGCCATCTACTCATCACCACAGCAGTATAAAGGCACACACTTCACCACTGCACTTTGTCTGGTCTCGATCATGAGAAGGACTCACTTACCCACTCCACTACCTGTATGCTCCTGTGCTCCATCGTCTCTCCTACTCCTTTGTGTCTCCAGTGTCTCCGTCCTACAGATACCTCACCCTGCTACACTCACCAAAGTGTGTGTCCTGCTGCTCTGCTCCACGATCGCCATTCTCCATCTACAAACACAAAGTGACTGTCAGTATTCTCGCTACATACTTCTTCACAACGCTGATTATAATACTCACCATCATCTGTGTCATCTCAACCATTGTTAATAAACTCATATTCATTTAACTTCTCTGTGAGTCTGTATTCCGTAACAGGAAACACCAAAGACACTTTATTATACATGTTTTAATAGACAAGGCAACAACTGTTTTGATATATTTATAGATAGAACACGAATTATTGTTATATAGCTCAACACGTTTAGTCTTATTGTTTAAATCTAATCTTCTTGATTTTTTGCGAGTACCATGCTTTACCATGCCTCAGAGAAAAACACTATTTTGTGAAGTAGCTAACACAGCATAATCAGATGCAGCTTTATTTTAAGTAACAGTAATACAGCATTTTCTCCATCATTCAATACGTTTTAAAATTAATTTCATGCCATTTATCAACACAAGCCATCCAGCATTTAATATGATATTCTAAAATCAATCTAGCTTACTGCAGTGTGCAACAAGTGTCTCACAGCAGACGCCGAGCGAACACACAAAGTAACGTTATAACATCATTTTCAACACACACAAATGTATCTAATATGATAAATAGAGCTGTGTTACCTCATACTCATGACCAGAAAAGCGGAAGCAGCGCCGGCGACTGTGGCATAATAAAAGTTCTGCTGCTCGCGGCGTGTGCTGCGCAATCGCTCCAGCGGCCTCGTTCAGCTCCCACAACACTTGGTCCTGCTCTGCTTCATACTACAGTAACGTTAACAATCGCATCCATGAACATGATTTCTGCCAGAGTTCTATCCCGATTATTTTCCACCGGCTGTGAGGTGAAGACCACATGTCCCAAGATTCCGTGCTCAAACTTGGCGTCATCAAGCTACGCCTTTGTTTTGAATAGGCATCTAGCAACCTCTAGCGGACAGAAAATCTTACATATTGCACCTTTAAATGTGGGGTAAGATTTTCAATAAATAAACAAACAAACAAACAAGTGAATAAATAAATGTTAGTTAGTTAATAGATAAGTTAAAGAAAAGAAAGTTTTATTATATTACTTATATTTAGTAAAGACATATTAAATAGATGAAAAGTAACAGTAAAGACAATTTTATTCAAATAAATGCTGGGTTTTTCTACTTTCATCGAAGAATCCTAAAAAATAGATCACGGTTTCCACAAAAATATTAAGCAGCAAAAACTATTTTCAATATTGAAAATAATAACCATTATTAATAATCGAACAGCGATAATAATTGATAATAATTGAGCAAAATATCAGAATATTAGAAAGACTGGAATAATGATGCTGGAAATTCAGCTTTGCATCACAGGAATATGCAGAATACATATGGTGGGAAAAGATTATACATACAACATATACATAGGGTGGAAAATTTTTCACTGTGGGTTGAGTTGGGCCAGCAAAGGTCCCAGGCTGTTTTCCCAGTCCCAGTATAGTCCCAATCCTTCCCTGCTGTACTGTTACACTGGGCCTGGGGTGAATAAAGGGCCATGTGACACCGATGGGTTACATACGCCGCAGGGACGCTCAACTGTTACCTCATCATGTTACCTAATGTGTACACTAAAGTTTTACATTGATTCTATGATTGAACACATACAAACTAAGACAAAAGTCACTGCTGTCCAGGCAAACATGCTGGGTTGTGCTTGGAACACAGGCCTTTGCTTGTTGTTATTGATTAATTTTCCTTATCATAGATAAGAATTAAATCAATAAAATGGTGGGATACCAAAGATGATTTCAAAGAACTCTGTACCAGTCAAGTGTCTTGTCACAGCTTGCAGAGATGTAAACATGATTAGGTAAAAACAGTTTGCTTCGTACCAATCTTGCATTGATCAATCCAAATTGCATCAATCCAAACACACAATACAGGTCAGCAGTCAACTACGCATTATCACTTCTATATCTAGATGTCTATGTTTAGAGTAGTCCACTCTTCTAAAATGTCCAAATTATTTGTTTTACAGCTCGTGAATGCCACATGATCGGTTAATAAGTTCTAAAGTGACTGATATCTTTTTGCTCTTTGTCTACTGACCAACTGTTTTTTTTTTTTGTTTGTTTGTTTGTTTTTTTCTTTTTCTGCAGAGTCAGTACAAAAACATACAGTGCCTGTCTTGAATCCTGATGGGTCAATACAGCGTTCCAACTGTGCTAACATGCACAAAACACCTGTTCACCTGTCAGGGACTATCCTTTAGCAGAAAGGTAGAAATTAATAAACTATATATATATATATATATATATATATATATAGTAACCATTTTCTAAGGCACAAAAAAGCATTTCTTAATCAGTATTTTGTCATGTTTTCTAGTAAAAATACCTAAATATCCTTAAAACAAGATACATTTCCCTGAAAAGCAGTTGCTTGACTTGTGTTTAGATAGTATATCTTTAACTGTTTATTTTTGATACCCTATTGGCCAATTGATTTTTTTTTTTTTTTTTTTTGGTCTTGTTTTAACTATAAATTTATTCAAATTCAGATAGGATCATGCTTAAAACAAGAATGTTTTACTAATAAGCTAAGAAAAATAATTCACTCAATAACTCATATTCACAATATAGCACCACTCGTGTTATAAGACTTTAATAATGAATGCACTGATAATCCTTAAAACACTTTTGCTGCTTAGTTAGACTTTAATCTGGAAGCTCTGCTGTAAAGTTTTGCTGCCACCTTTTGGGTGAAAGTTTACTTACATTTAAGGTTAAATGACCCATTTATATGATATAACAGCTTTGTGTGTGTATAATTTTGGGAAATGGACAGAAAGAGTCAGGACAGAGATGGCAAGGATCCCTGGTACAAAATGTACTCATCACAAGCAGTCAAAGTCCCTATAACAGCGTTTGATTTTCAGATCTCCTTGTTCATAGTTCAGAGTGCATACAACAGAGCCAAATGCTTAGCACAGCATTTCCTGGGCAAATAATAAATCATTATAATTATATAATACATATAACATATATTAATACACGTCATATAATTATATTATAATATATGAATATATGAAGTAAAACATGTAAATGAAAGGAAAGTGTAAAAAAGATTAAATTGTGTGTGTGTGTGTGTGTGTGTGTGTGTGTGTGTGTGGTCCTGGTAATGAGGACAATGTTATGAGGACAAAATGTCCCCACAAAGATGCCAATATCTGAAATGCGGAAAACAGTTTATAAATTATACCAAGTGATGTTTTTTGAAATGTAAAAATGCAGAAAAGTTTTCTGTAATGGGCAGGGTGTGTGTGTGTGTGTGTGTGTGTGTGTGTGTGTGTGTGTGTGTGTGTGTGTGTGTGTGTGTGTGTGTGTGTGTGTGTGTGTGTGTTTTTGTGACATATCAGAACACAAATTTGTATAATGACATGGGTATGACATAGGTATTACAAGGAGAGGGTGACTTATGAGGACATTACCCCATGTCCCCATTTTTCAAAAGGCTTATAAATCATACAGAATGAGTTTTTTTGAGAAAGTAAAATGTGCACAGTTTCCTGTGATGGGTAGGTTTAGGGGTACAGCGATAGAAAATACGGTTTGTACAGTATAAAAACCATTACGCCTATGGAATGTCCCCACAATTCACAAAAACAAACGTGTGTGTGTGTGTGTGCGTGTGCGTGTGTGTGTGTGTGTGTGTGTGTGAAATATCGTCATACTTCCATAAGTAGAAACAGGCTATGTTGAAAACATAGTCCATATAAGAATATATTTTAACTCAGGTTATTGTAGTTGTATGCTTAATAGCAGCTTTGAATCTTTTGATTTCTGAGAATAAAGTAAAACATATTTGCTTTGTTCCATTATTATGACAGATGTGCCTTGTGGAAAGACAACAGGAGTTGAACTCTGGTAATGGCTCCTCTAATCAGTGTTACAATCTGTGTCACTAAGCATAACACAATCTACTTAGATAAATTACCCCATGCTGGTAGGCCAGTGTGTGATGGATAGCTCTACTTTAGTATCTCGATTCTGGTTCAGGGTTTGCTGATCTCCTATTTTTCAGTTGAGTTCAGCCACAGGTGGATGACATTGCATTTTAGATAAAAATGTAGGTCCTGCTGTAAACCCACCTCATATGAGATGCAATCAGTTACAGGGTGTATTTCATCTGGGTTTTGTATGCCAAATAAAGTGAATGAATGAATGAAAAGAGAGTAAATGCTCATTTCAGTTTCCTACTGCTCATAACTGCACCTCGTTGCTATAAACACTACCAATAGTTCTTAACCAGTTTACTTAAAGGGTTTGTTCACCCAAAAATGAAAATTCCGTCATCATTTACTCATCTCATTCCAAACCCGTAAGACTTTCGTTCATCTTCCGAACACAAATAAAGATCTTTTTGATGAAATCTGAGATTTCTGTCCCTCCATAGACAGCTATACAACTCCCACTTTGATGCTTCATAAAGAGATTGTAAAACTAATCCATATGAATTGAGTGGTTTAGTCCAAATTTTCTGAAGAGACTTGATCACTTTATATGATGAACAGATTGGATTCAGGCTTTAATTTACAAATCCGATTCCAAAAAAGTTGGGACACTGTACAAATTGTGAATAAAAAAGGAATGCAATGATGTGGAAGTTTCAAATTTCAATATTTTATTCAGAATACAACATAGATGACATTTCAAATGTTTAAACTGAGAAAAATGTATCATTTTAAGGGAAAAATAAGTTGATTTTAAATTTCATGGCATCAACACATCTCAAAAAAGTTGGGACAAGGCCATGTTTACCACTGTGTGGCATCCCCTCTTCTTTTTATAACAGTCTGCAAACGTCTGGGGACTGAGCAGACAAGTTGCTCAAGTTTAGGAATAGAAATGTTGTCCCATTCTTGTCTAATACAGGCTTCTAGTTGCTCAACTGTCTTAGGTCTTCTTTGTCGCATCTTCCTTTTTATGATGCGCCAAATGTTTTCTATGGGTGAAAGATCTGGACTGCAGGCTGGCCATTTCAGTACCCGGATCCTTCTACGCAGCCATGATGTTGTAATTGATGCAGTATGTGGTCTGGCATTGTCATGTTGGAAAATGCAAGATCTTCCCTGAAAGAGACGACGTCTGGATGGGAGCATATGTTGTTCTAGAACTTGGATATACCTTTCAGCATTGATGTGCCTTTCCAGATGTGTAAGCTGCCCATGCCACACGCACTCATGCAACCCCATACCATCAGAGATGCAGGCTTCTGAACTGAGCGCTGATAACAACTTGGGTTGTCCTTGTCCTCTTTAGTCCGGATGACATGGTGTCCCAGTTTTCCAAAAAGAACTTCAAATTTTGATTCGTCTGACCACAGAACAGTTTTCCACTTTGCCACAGTCCATTTTAAATGAGCCTTGGCCCAGAGAAAACGCCTGCGCTTCTGGATCATGTTTAAATGTGGCTTCTTTTTGGACCTATAGAGTTTTAGCCGGCAACGGCGAATGGCACGGTGGATTGTGTTCACCGACAATGTTTTCTGGAAGTATTCCTGAGCCCATGTTGTGATTTCCATTACAGTAGCATTCCTGTATGTGATGCAGTGCCGTCTAAGGGCCCGAAGATCACGGGCATCCAGTATGGTTTTCCGGCCTTGACCCTTATGCACAGAGATTGTTCCAGATTCTCTGAATCTTTGGATGATATTATGCACTGTAGATGATGAAAACTTCAAACTCTTTGCAATTTTTCTCTGAGAAACTCCTTTCTGATATTGCTCCACTATTTTTCGCCGCAGCATTGGGGGAATTGGTGATCCTCTGCCCATCTTGACTTCTGAGAGACACTGCCACTCTGAGAGGCTATTTTTATACCCAATCATGTTGCCAATTGACCTAATAAGTTGCAAATTGGTCCTCCAGCTGTTCCTTATATGTACATTTAACTTTTCCGGCCTCTTATTGCTACCTGTCCCAACTTTTTTGGAATGTGTAGCTCTCATGAAATCCAAAATGAGCCAATATTTGGCATGACATTTCAAAATGTCTCACTTTCAACATTTGATATGTTATCTATATTCTATTATGAATAAAATATAAGTTTATGAGATTTGTAAATTATTGCATTCCTTTTTTATTCACAATTTGTACAGTGTCCCAACTTTTTTGGAATCGGGTTTGTACATGTAAACATTCATCAACTCACACATCAGTTGTGGTAAACAGAAGCTCAAGCATGTTTGCTTGATATATACGAGAATCAAGAAGTGTCATTCTCGTGTGTTACACAGCACATTTGAGCTTCCGTAAGAACCAATGAGGTTTGTTCTGGTGTTACACAGCACGTTTGAGCTACCAGAAGAGGTTTGTTCTCACGCGTCATTCAGGTTCGGTTGAGCTTCTGTTTATGCTCGCTGATCAATGTTTATATGTGAATAAAAGCATTACCATGCCAAGCACACCAAGAGTTGTAATTAACAGAAATATTTCTGTCCATGAACAACTGATGAAAATGGATCAAACAAGTAGTTTATTGATGTTTTCAAGCAAATGTGTTCATAGATAAAAAAAAATTTTTTTTTAAAAAGTACACTCTTAAAAATATGGTTCCAAAAGGGGGTTTCACAGTGACACCACAAAATAACCACCTTTTAATTAACCTTTTAATTAACAGTTCTTAAAAGAACCTTTTTTTTTTTTTTTCTTATTGTAAAGAACATTTTAATAATCCGAAGGACCTTTTTCCAATATAAAGAACCTTTTGTGTAATGGAAATATTCAATAGATTTTAAAGGTTCTTCATGGAACCTTGAGTGTATAAACAAATTGCTCCTGTTTAGTTGCACTTATCAAATCAAACACTAGATGTCAGTCTCTCTCCTAATATTAAAGGAGAAGTGAGAAGTGAGGAGTGAGTGAGATCTCCATAAGGCATGTCATCCACAAATGTTTCCCAGCTGACAGAAGAAGAATTGTGATTCAAGGTTAGTTTTCGGTGTCCTATATTTCTATGCTAATTTTTTAAAGACTAAATAGATATATGCCTGCTCAGGGAAATCTAAAATACCATCTAACAAAGCAACACACCACAGTATTCCCATGCAATAATGGATTTGCCTCAGGCTGAAAGCAAGTAATTAACTCTCCACCAAGTCTTGGTAGGCCACCTCCAGTAGAGGAGCAAATGTGGATTGAGTCCTTAGAGACATAAAGCATCTGTTAAGTTCACAGATTCATGTCGTCCATCCATGCAAACATAATTCCAACCATTTCTGTGATACCAAACAGATAACGTCATTATGAAAATGTTTTCATTACGCATGCCATGATAGCAAATGTATTACCAGTGTTTAATGTATGTGTTTTCATTGTAAAGATGCCATTTTAAAAATACTAAAATGTTCCTTATCAGACGTTAGAACAACATTCAGGTATTTTTAGGAAATTTGATTTGCTTTGTTGCTGACTTCTGGGCAATGTATGTGTGCTTCTTGGATCATGAGCTTAAAGGTGATGTAATGTTTTAAATATTAAAACACTTTATAATATCCCAGCTTGTTTAAAATCAGTGTTTTCAGGACCCCAAAATGCCATTGTCGTGTAAATGAACGGCCAAAATGCATAAAAAGTTTTCCATTTTTAATTGAAAACGGTGTCATGTAAACGGCCCCTGAATCCCACCCTTACAAATCAATGTAAATCATTATATTTCATTACAGTATTTCATTAAGTATCATCATTCTATTCAGCTGCAGAGCCAGTTATAAGCAACATAAGGTGGCACAAACAACATACAGCTGTCACGTGTACACATGCTCCAATTTTCTGTCTGTGATGCTCTTCGTTTCAATTCAGTGGAAGTTGAAACGATTCAAACTCACAACCTCTTGCACGTGTACAGAAACTATTGCACAGAACCTTCAAATAATATAATGAATAATAACAGACATCTCTCTGGTGACATATATGCCATACTTCTCCAATCAATTCGTCCACTTAAACCTCTTAAATTTAACCTAAAGCTCGCATTCAGATCTGCCTCCATCCAATCAGTCCCCACTCTACTATTTTTCTCTTTTTTTCACTCGGATTTGTCACAGTGTGGAAGAAAAGACCTATTGCTGCTTCTTTTAAATCACAACAAAGAAATTACAAAATGATATAAAATATTAATAAATGAAAACTAAAAGCAAAGTTAATCAAGTTGATAATGCCTTAAATACACTTTGTGTAAATTTCTATAGAAATTTGTGTATCAAATATGATACAGTAGGCTTTATAGGGTTAACATGCATGCAAACTCAGTATAGGCAAAAAAATATCAGATACCATCATCTGTCTTTTCTAATGGCTTTCAAGACCATATGCTCCCTTTAGAGCATAGTATATGAATTCACTGCTGAGCGCTGCTTGTTTTCAGGCCCGGCGAGCACAGCTTGAGGATTGTTCAAGCTTTCACACCTGAAGCTCAGCGCTTTAGTTAGACCTTGAAGAGCAAGACAGAAGAGTGATTTTTAGCTCAGTCAGTGTATATCCTCCAGGGGAAACCTGCTGTGTCTTCTCAAAGTCAAGCATCTGACTGAGGTCAAAGTTCCTGTCAGATCTTAGCTACCATGTGATCTGAGCCTTCAGAGTCTCTATATTCTTTGACAGCTTTAAGACCCATCATTGATGATTCTCATTGACACCCTGGAAAATAAAGCACAATCCACATCAATCTGTCATCACACAACACCCAAAGATTTAAAGAGATAGTTCACCTAAAATTAAAAAATTCGATATTTTGAAAGATCTCCTTTTTTTAATTACCCTATACAATGAACGTCAATGGGGTCCAATGTTGTTTTGGACAACATTCATAAGTGAACTATCCCTTTCTGACTATCTTTTAAAGATCTAAAGTTGATTTAAAGACAGTTTTAACCTAATTTAAAAGAGTGTTGATATAAGAGGTTCTAGTGCTTAATTTTAAGATATTATTGGGTTTTTTGTGTGTGTTATTATGGCCATAGGCACTCAACAATTTCTCTGCTCTGCTGCTCGTAAACCAGATCTAAGCTGGGATATTGAGGTCCCTCTGTTCCACACACTTCTAAGGTTTTACGTTCAGCTTATACAAGGTTCATGAGGAATTCTTCTGGCTGCCAGCACACTTTGAAGTGTTCACTTTTTCTTCTGCTTAGAATAGAAGACATCTTCAATCATTTCCCCATGGGCCTCATTATAAATCCAGCTATCATTACTCTGATGGTGGGAAGCAGAGCAACACGCTGCTCTTGTTACTGTACTGTACATGGTCAAATGAGAGCTGCGGTTTGATTTGTCCAATCCTCTACATCTCCATCTGTTCCAAGGCTCCCTGCATCACAGAAAGTTTTTGTATTTTTCTTTCATTGCAAGAAAAGGCTTTGCATTCCTTTGTAGGAATTCAGTAAAGCGCTGTTACCGGCTCTGCAATCCAATGTTTTCTCAAAGGAAATACTGAGAGAGTGAAGAATGTGTCTCATGCCTAAACACATGAAGGTTAAGAGCTGAATATTTATTAGTATCTTGAATATTAAGTGCTCTTCATTAACTATAGCTTCTCATTACATAGTTTATGTTATGTTCTACTAACTAATGAGTACACATGTGATTTTGTTAATTCATTAATTGATGTATGTGACAAAAAGTGGTTATGCAAGCAAAGAGGACTCTGAACTCTCAACAAGGCTGCTTTGTTTATACTGAAAAACCTTATTGTATGATTGAATTGTAATGGCATCTCGAGGTTATATTATTTGAGCATTTCATTTAAATGAAATAGGATGGATGGAAGAATGAAACTTCTTTCTCTTTCTTAAAGTGCAATAACAGTGCAATGTTGCACAGTTTGAAAATAAAGCCTACGTTCTATTGCATCATGGAAATCATTAGCTACTTATATGCATTGCAGATCACTTTTATAATATAAAATTTCCTGCACTGTAAAAAAAAAAAAAAGAATTGTTGGTTTAACTTAAAAAAGTAAGTTACGTGGTTGCCTTAAAATTTTGAGTTCATTGAAATTAAAAATTTGAGTTAATACAATGAAGGTGATTGGTTTAATGAACAGAAACTTAAAATATTATGTTATCTGAACTACATTAATTATCTAAGTTGATTTGACAGAAAAAAAAAATGTTATGATAAATCATGAAATTATTTTTTTACAGTGTGGTCAGGAAGATTTTAATTTGGTCCAAATTAGGATAAATCTGAAGAAAAATAAAAGCATAATATATGTGAATTAGTGTTTGCTTTTTATCTTGGTGAGCTGATATCTATAATAATAATAATACATGTGGAATAGAAATATTACAGCATCTTTAGTGCAGCCAAAAAAAGGGGGTTAATTTATTATTTAAAATTATGAGTTTGAGTATTTTACTGACTACGTAGCTTAAGATGTATTTGTTCATATGGTCAAATCATATCAAATCATAAATGGTCACATTAAACATTTTCAAGTCTTAATTACTGGATATAATGCTTTTAATATCTGGACAATGTTTCACATTTCAAAATAAATCAGCTTATTACTAACTGTTATATAGATGCTTTCTCTGCGGCTTTTAGGTTTAACAATGGTTTTTACTGTTGTCATTAATTGGGTTTTTCTAAATCTACAAGGAACTGTTGTTCAATGTTTGTTACTACATTCACACCTCATTTGGTTCTAGGCCATCTTCTCCAGCCCGGAGCCCTATATGTTTACTCTCTCTTTCCTAAATCACTGGCTTCAGTTTCTACAGTAATAAATGGTGTGTCACAGCTGGTTGCAGCAAAGAAAGTGTTGAGGCAGTAAGGTTTATTAACAATACAAACTAAATAACACACACATGAGTACAGGATAACGCAGGAGTAACACAAACAACTAAACAGCGACGACAATGAACAAAGATCAACTGAAAATGAGGGCTATTTATACACAGGCTATGTGAAGAGAGAAAACAAGGAACGGGTGCAGTAAATCAATCAATAAATGAGTAACCATGGAAACAAATGAACAGAGACAAAGGAAACCAGAACTACCACAGTTAAAACTAGGAGATAGGTATGTTTACACAACAATGATGTACTAAAAACAGAAAAGCTTTTCCTTTGTGTTTTTTGTGTCTAGACAACAACATTTTCAAAATGATCCCCGTTCACACAGATCCATGAAAATGATAAAAACGCTGTATTATGCATTAAACAATCTGTATTGTAAAAAGTGCTATATAAATAAAGGTGACTAGACTTGACTTTTCATTTGATGCGAGTTTAGTTTATGTTTTTCATTCTCAGAGGAAACCTATCATTCTCACCGAATTCACTTTTTGTTTGAGTTTCCTTGTCAAGCTGCATGTGTGCTAGAGCATCCAGGGAGACGGACTGTTTGGGAGTATCCTGCAATTCTCTTGTCTCATTGAAAAGGAAAGAGCCTTAGCTGTAATTCTTTCTGTCCTAAGCTATTGATTCTTGATTTTGCATTTAGGGCCAGTTGCTAATAATAGAAAAACTAACACTACCACAGCACAATGCCTTCTGTTTTACTGCTTTTCTTTTGTTTGTTCTTTACTATGTGTGGAAGTTTGTTTGGAAATGTGGGCATTCATCATTCTCATGACTCTCCTGAGTGCTGATTGATTGAAAAAAGAAGAGCAGAGAGATCAATATTAATATTTTATTTTGGTATTGACACTTTTAGTATTCAGATATTATATTATATTATCACATGTTTGGTTTATTTGTTCATGTTTAGAGTTTGTTCTTTGATCTGTTTTCTTGTTCTGTTCATGTCTAAGTTTCTAGGTTTGTGGGTTTATTCACAACGCAACTGAGGCGCGAGTTGCGGTCAAGGAATAAACTCTTCAATGCTACAATACAGGTTAGCCATGAAGTGGTTTTCGCGCCTGAGAAGCGGACTCTTTTTCTACAGGCCGAGAAGAACCAAAGCCCCATGAAGTTAATCAATATCAAAAGATGCGTTAGCTCCGATGGCAGCGCATATGATGTACAATGTGGGTGAGCCACTGAAATATCCTTTCCTTCAAAGATACTCCTGATTGCTGTAAAAGAACCATTGAAGAAACTATTAGCATGGCTCCAAAACAGCTGTCTTCCAAAGGTTCTCCTTCGTCGTGCGCATCTTTATACAACCATTCCGTGAATATAATATTATATTATATTATATTATATTATATTATATTATATTATATTCTGTGAACCTACAATTGGTTTGGAAAATGGATATATTATATTATTCCTGCAGACCTACATAGGACAAAAAGAAAAGAGAAGAGCTGTAGAGGTCAGTATGAATATTTTTTGTAATTATATTATATTAATTATATTATATTATAATGTATGTGTTAGACAATGTTTTGCCATTTGCTCAGTATCCATAAGTAATACTTCAGCTTTTTCATGCTCAATTTCTCTTCTGTAGCGTAATGAAAAAGTTGTTTCCTGTGTACGGAGCAGTAATGGTTTGTTTGCCTTGAGTGCATAAACATTTCCTTAGAGGTCTAAGGGCTTCTACTGCACTTGCTTCTACTAAAAAGCTTAGCATGGGTCACATATCTAGCTGAATCTGAAAGCCCACGCAAACATTGCAGACTTTCCATGAGGGACAAATAAATGTAACATGCAAAGAGTAAAGTGAAAACATGCATCACACATTCTGTGCAATAAAAAAAAAAAAAAAAACGCCTTTTTATTATTTCACCTAAGAATAAATATTCTTATTACACCTTTGTTTTGCCTCTTAGTTTCTTTTTTGAACTAGGAATGTAAGCTAGAGAAACAGAGAGACCCTCACTGAGGCCAGAGGGGTGCGCGTCTCTTCCGAGAGCTAACTTTAGTTGAGTCTGTGTCTATAGCTGCCACAAATCTGACCGGAGGTCAGTTCAAGACAATCCTCTTAGCTCCCTGCTGGGGGTCTGCTCCTTTATTAGCATTGGTGACATTCTAGACACAAGACGAGAGTTTGAAAAGGGGACAGACGCTCTGAGGGTCACAGCTACTGCTGCATGTGCTCTGCTGTCACATTATGAGAGGACGCTCTAATTAGGTCAGTGGTGAAACTGCTAACGGTGCCGCTAACTCTAGACAGAATTAGTCATGACTACAATCCTCTGGTATGTGTGAATGGCATCTTTAGCCAACATGAACAGACATCATGTTAGTGTTTTCCAGTGTGGTTGGATGGAACATAGCAGCGTGTTTCAGGGCAAAGGTGTCTTAATAACAATATGTCACTTTACGTCGATGTGAAGCCACTGTGATCTTAGTTGTTACACACCCAGTGTTGTAAATAAAGTTTATTAGCATGACTCTCTTTTGCTTTGGCATGCTGTCTTTTTTTGTGTGTTTGTCACTCTGCACAGTCTATCTGAGCAGATGCTTGTCATTTAGGGAAAGATTATTTGTATAGAAATTAAAATGTTTACACACTGCTAGTTCATTTGTGGATTGTCAAAAGCATGAAAAATATGACAGTTTTGTGAACTATTACATTTAGTGCTTCTAAAAATTAAAAAGAGTGTACTGCACATGATGTATGAATGCAAACTATGATATTGAAAATCCAGCTTGCTTTTCTTATATAGATTCATAGTGCAAAACAGTTCAAAAACACTGACTGAACCATTTAGGACTAAAAAACACCAAAAGCCTGTAGCTTTGATTGGAACTCTTTTCTTTAGCACCTGCGATTATTACCTGCGGCATTCTTTCAAATAGCAAAGTTTGGTGTCAGTAATTTGTTTTTTGTTTGTTTGTTTTTTGTTTTTTTAGAAATGAACACTTTTCAAGGACACATTAAATTGCTCAGAAGTGACAGTAAAAACAATTATAATGTTACACTCTTAGAAGAAAAGGCTCTATATAGAACGTTAAAGGATTTTGTCAGGCGCTTCATATAACCTATAGAACCTTTTAGAGGGTTTATCCCTCCCATAATGGGATCATTTTATGGATTTAGATTTAGTTAATTTTGTTTTAATTGGAATTAAATTTTATGAAATAAACAACTTGTAAATATACTATTTCTCCTTGCATAGAACCTTTTGGCAAAAAGAGTTTTAAAATTTTAAAATTCAAGAACCCTTCTATATGGAACCGCACTGAATCTTTTTTTTTTTTCTATGAGCATACAAAAGATTATTTTTCTGAGCCGTCTTTGTAAATATTTTATATGTGACCCTGGACCACAAAACCAGTCATAAGTCGCACGGGTATATTTGTAGCAATAGCCAACAATATATTGTATGGGTCAAAATTATTGATTTTTCTTTTATGCTAAAAATCATTATGATATTAAGTAAAGATCATGTTCCATGAAGATATTTTGTAAATTTCCTACCGTAAACATAACAAAAATTTATTTATTTTTATTTATGCATTGCTAAGGACTTCATTTGGACAACTTTCAATGTGATTTTCTCAATATTTTGATTTTTTTGCACCGTCAGATTCCAGATATTCAAATAGCTGTATCTCGGCCAAATATTGTCCTATCCTAACAAACCATACATCAATGGAAAGCTTTTATTCATTCAAGCTTTCCATTCAGCTTTCAGATGATGCATAAACCTCAGTTTAAAAAAATTGACCCTTATGACTGGTTTTGTGGTCCAGGGTCACAAATATGTTTCCTTTTTTTTTGTACCTTTTTCCTTGTAAATATTATTCCCATGTCTTACTATTCTTTTTTCAATTGTGTATAATAAACTCAATTTCTTTGCATTATATCTACCTGCTTTTTGTCTCTTGCCATCCACACACACTAGCAATTATTATCTTTTAATGTTGCATCCTCCAAACCCTAACCGCCTCCAAATCGCCCTTTCACTCAGATTTACGTCACAATAAGGAAGAAAAGATTATCGCAACTTCTGTTTCATGCTAACTTTAACTGTATTTTGATAATAAAGCTTGAAGATGCTAGGAGCCCCTAAACATCTGCTTTAGTCTGAGGTGGATTTTCCAATTAGGTTTCTAAAGTTATTGGAAATGAAGCACAGTCTGTAAGTCATGCACCCTTTGATACAATTCTCTACGGATTTTTCGAGAATCAATGTTACTTTATTTAGACTAAGGGTCATTTCTGTAAATATTTTCCCATCCTTGTTTCTGTCGGCGAGATGTTTTTGTATATCAGACATAGTATGTATATAGAATGTCTCTGTGCTGCCCTGTATATAGTTCGACCCTTAAGTATACGTGAGGTGACGGCTTTATTTTGCCTTATATGATATGATATGCCCATGGGCCAGATAAGCAACATCAGAGCACAGTGATAACAGCATACTAGAACAAAGGGTCATGGCACCATGTTTGTACCTGCATATGAAAGCACTCACTCGACTGTATAGCCCAACTGTTCAAGATATCACGTCATAAGACTTTCAGTGCTAGAATAGGCTTTTCCCTGCTTCTTCCTGGAAGACTAGTCTAAATGCATTCCTCTCTTTTAGTGTGTGGAGAGAAGTGACAACACTAAACAATTGGGTATATTTAGCCTCGCTTCCTGCATCCGTATATTTATAGTCTTTAGTTTTCTGCCTCATGAGAAGCCTAACAGTGCAGACATTGGGAGAGTTTGAGGGGTGCCAGTGGGGCCATTACACACTCTGTGGGTGGAGCCAAAATGTTTTAGAATGTGCATAAATCAGATTATTAGGAATGCACAAAATATCTGTACCATATCAGTTAAAAATGCTCAGTTAAAGTATCTTTGAGAACACTATAAATTAGATCTATAATTAGAAGATCTAAAAATCAATATACATTTTAATACTTCACTATCATATACTGATACGTACAGTATATATACACTATATTGCCAAAAGTTTTGGGACGCCTGCCTTTACGTGCACATGAACTTTAATGACATCCCATTCTTAATCCGTAGGGTTTAATATGGAGTTGGCCCACCCTTTACAGCTATAACAGCCTCAACTCTTCTGGGAAGGCTTTCCACAAGGTTTAGGGGTGTGTTTATGGGAATTTTTGACCATTCTTCTAGAAGCGCATTTGTGAGGTCAGGCACTGATGTTGGCGAGAAGGCCTGGCTCACAATCGCCGCTCTAATTCATCCCAAAGGTGTTCTATCGGGTTGAGGTCAGGACTCTGTGCAGGCCAGTCAAGTTCCTCCACACCAAACTCACTCATCCATGTGTTTATGGACCTTGCTTTGTGCACTGGTGCGCAGTCATGTTGGAACAGGAAGGGGCCATCCCCAAACTGTTCACAAAGTTGGGAGCATGAAATTGTCCAAAATGTCTTGGTATGCTGAAGCATTAAGAGTTCCTTTCACTGGCACAATGCAATCAGGCAAGTGTAAAGTTTGGTGGAGGGGGGATTATGGTGTGGGGTTGTTTTTCCTATGGAATCCTATGGAAGAGTCTGGGTTTGACGGTTGCCGTTCTCCTGGCAACCGTCAAACCCAGACTCTTCCATAGGATTGCCAGACAGAGAAGCGTGATTCGTCACTCCAGAGAACATGTCTCCACTACTCTAGAGTCCAGTGGCGGCGTGCTTTACACCACTGCATCCGACGCTTTGCATTGCACTTGGTTATGTAATGCTTGGATGCAGCTGCTCGGCCATGGAAACCCATTCCATGAAGCTCTCTACGCACTGTTCTTGAGCTAATCTGAAGGCCACACAAAGTTTGGAGGTCTGTAGCCATTGACTCAAAAAGTTGGCAACTTCTGCGCACTGTGCGCCTCAGCATGCACTGACCCCGCTCAGTGATTTTACATGGCCTACCACTTTGTGGCTGAGTTGCTGTTGTTCCCAATTGCTTCTACTTTGTTATGACACCACTAACAGTTGACTGTGGAATATTAAGTAGTGAGGAAATTTCACATATGGACTTATTGCACAGGTGGCAACCTATCACGGTACCACGCTTGAATTCACTGAGCACCTGAGAGCTAACCATTCTTTCACAAATGTGTGTAGAAGCAGTCTGCATGCCTAGGTGCTTGAATTTATACACCTGTGGCCATGAAAGTGATTGGAACACCTGAATTCAATGATTTGGAGGGGTGTCCCAATACTTTTGGCAATGTGTGTGTGTGTGTGTGTGTGTATTCTCTTGGCTGTGCATAACAATCATTATCTAAATCAAAATTTAAATGTACAATTTAGTGTGTGATACTCTGGTTCTGTTTCATGTGCAAATATATTTATGATGCAAGTCTATGCAACACGTTTTTGTGGTATAAATGTGGCTGTTGTTCAGATTCAAGCTTCAGATTCAAGATTCAAGAAAGTCACTTTATATAGCTTTCTTTTCATGTCTAGATGGCAAAAGAGGCTTTCATATTAAACTCTCGCCTATAAGATCCTCACAACTTCCACTGTGCCACAAGATCTCCCTACAAAAGGACTGTCAGTTTCATACATCAGAAAGATAGCATCACATAATTGCTCCCTATTTAAAAAAACATAAAAGTCATCTGACAATTTCAGTGCTTCCTATTCACAGCTGTGTCATAAATCTATGTCTGTCCATCACTGCCACACTCTACAACTCAGAATCAGTGCTAGGTTTTTTACTGGATAGATTTAACAGCTCCAGTTTGTCAAAACAGTGCAGTTCCTGACAGTAATTATTCATAAGGCAATGAAGTATGGCTTCCACTTATACTGTAGATATCTGCTCCACTCATAGCTGCTGGCAGTCTGATTCTTCCCTTCATTTATTCAGTGACTGAGCTTCAATCTATTTATGAAAGATGAGATTTGTTTTTAAGTTTCTAGACAGTATGTGCCTGTAAGGCATATTGGATATAATGCCTATATGAGCTCTCTCCAGGTAACTGTTGGACATGTTGAGCTTCATACCAGAACATATGGTGCTGGGAAATGATGAGAGTCTATATTGTGACTACCAGAGATAAAATGAATGACAATGTTCAACAGTTCCGTTTGTGTAGGCAACTACCAACTTCCTTCTAAGCAAACACACTAGAAAACTAATTTAAATAAACTAGATTTTCAGATTTTACAGAAAATGTGAGTGGTACATGTTCATGCAAAACTTGCCACCACAATGCAATGGGTGATTGCCAGGGTGTTGCAATAGTTGCTAGGAAGTGGCTTCAATACTGTAAAAATATCTTGTTAAGTTTATGGTAAAAAGCACCATATGGTGACAATGAAATGGAATTTCAATTGGTGCCTGTATATTTTAAGTGTTGTAATGTTAACATACCAACCTACTTAAACTGTCAAAATATATATTTTTTATATCTTAAAATGCACTGATAATAGGCCTGTACATTAATGAGCAACCCGATGAAGAGAGGAGGAGTTAAATGTCTTCATACACAGTTGCATAGCCAATAGTGCATAGGGTCATACACACAAGACAAAACACCATCAGGGTAACACACAACACTAAAATAATGCAATAAACATAACAGAAAATGTAATACAAAATACCCTAATGTGCATTACTGGTAACAAAAAATGTTTTTACTTCCAAAAATCATAAATTTGACAGTATTTTACAGTAAAAAAAAAAAAAAAATTACATACAATGTGATGTTAAAGGGAACCCCTTTTACAAGATGTAATATAAGCCTCTGGTGCCCCCAGAATGTGTCTGTGAAGTTTCAGCTCAAAATACCCCACAGATCATTTATTACAGCTTGTCAAATTTGCACCTATTTGGGTGTGAGCAAAAACACGCCGTTTTTGTGTGTGTCCCTTTAAATGCAAAGAAGCTGCTGCTCCCGGCCCCCCTTCCAGAAGAGGGCGGAGCTTTAACAGCTCGCGCTTCGGTTGCTCAACAACAACAAAGCTGGAGAATCTCACGCAGCCAAAATGACGATCATCAGTAATGGTGTTCAGCCTTACATTGTTCAAACCGGAGTTGGACACTGATGGAGAGACTCGGGAAAAAGTTTCAACATTTAGAATGCATCTGGATGTTTCTGAATGGTTAGTGGATAAATGTATGTAGTTGCTATGGAGTTGATTCAACTCATCCACTAGCATGTGCCGTCATGTTAATCTTTAGTGCAAATCCAGCGTTGAAACCCTCGTTTGTGAAGCAGTCCAGCGTAAAATGACGTCATGGTAACAACTCTACTTCAACAACTCTTCCTCTTCTCTAAAGCAGCCCAACATGGCCTCGCCCTCTTTGTTGCGTGTTCTTGGGGGCAGGGTTTATCTAAATTTTAGGGTTAGCGATGTCACTAACCCAGAAAGAAGCTCACTGTAGTCCCTACCAGCTGTTTGTTGTAATCCTTAAACAGTGAATTCTTTAAAAGAAAATATCTCATTTGCATTGAACTTTGAGCATCGTAACTTTGCAGATGTTGTTTATGCTCAAACAGCAACATTACACACTAACTAAAGTTAAAAAGTGAAATCATAATCAAACACCCCTTCAAAGAGATTTACCCAAAAAATGAAAATTCTGTCATTATTTACTCACCCTCAAGTTGTTTCAAACATGTATATATTTCTTTATTCTGCTGAACACAAAGGAAGATATTTTGAAGAATGCTGGTAACCAAACAGTTGTGGGGCACCACTGACTTCCATAGTATGGAGAAAAAAAAAATACCATGGAATTCAATGGTGCCCCACAACTGTCTGGTTATGAACATTCTTCAAAATATCCTTCTTTTGTGTTTAGCAGAACAATTTTTACAGTGTAGGCAATTGTACTGGCCTACGTCAAAAGAGTCCCAAAACTATTTCCCTGTCAGGTCAGATGCAGTCAGAGCAATTTCCAGCCATTCAAAAGGTGACCTTGAGGGCCAGCAGCCAATCAGTGAAATGACTGGTCACCATCTGTCTGCCTTAACTATGCCCAAATCTGCTACCTTCCTGACAGTAGAGCCTTTTTCTGATTCTATCGCTTTATTTGCAGCACTGCATGCTGTTAGAACACAGCCTAGTTGGATTTCCAAAATGTGACACTAGACCTGGCCAGATAATCAGTGACCTTTCCAGCGATTTCTATTCTGCCTCCTGGCCAAGACAGACAGCAGCTGCTTAGTTATGCAGTCAAGTCAAACCGAATGTTGTCCATGTTCTCAAGCAAATAAGCACAGTATAAGTAAACTGATGCTTAGAAACAAGTGTATCTTCATCATACATGCTTAAAAATGCATTCCACATGGTCTCAAAAAGTTTGCATTATACATTTCCATTTTGTTGTAATGAAATTATGCTCCCATCTAGCGCTTTACACGCTTCATATTTTAAAAGACAGATTTCCCAGTGTGATAAGCGATTCAGCAGCACGCTCATAACTGCATGAATCTCACAAACTTGGCAACTAATAAATGCACCCATCTGAATCGCAGAGGCTGACAGTGTCATGTGCCGTGCATGGATATGGATAATGATAGCTGGAGGGGGCCATTTCCAATACCAACAGATGCATGGCTGAGAACAGACCCCAAATGTGGTTCAAAACAACCAGCTTTTTGCAGATGTATGTGAGAAAGGTTAGGGATGCCGAGCTCAGCAATTGTACTTTGAACCTTGGACTTGTCTGAAGGTCAAGTTAAGGAGGATGTATTTCCTTGGAAGTAGTAATATAGCAAGAAGCTCCTGAATATATGTTTCCTTCTTTCTAAGTTCAAAGAGAATGAAGCTGCCAACCTCCACACAGCATATTGCAATGTATGCAAGTCGCTGATATTGACCTAATATGATTAATAATGTTGAATTATCTCCAGGTATTATTTCAAAAGTATGATAATGCTATATTTGCCTAAAAGAATCTTTCTAAATTGCCTCATCTGGGATGTCAAATAGTCACTTAGTGCTAAAAATTATAAATATATCAGCATCCTGCTCTGTGGAAGCTATACAAAATCTGCTTACTTTAGCAATACAAAATGTGCTGCTCTCACTTTTTAATTAGCAAAATTCAAAAAGCAATAATCAACTTCTGCTCTCTGGAGGTTGTATTGAAACTGAGCTGTGGGCTCTTTGATGATGAGATGAGAGAAGCATGACAGAAAGGGCTTCAACATTTTTCATTGCTTTATGATCAAAAAAACGAAAGCCCAGGTGGAAACCGTTTTTTCGACTTTTTCCAGAGGCCAGCCAGGTTTAAATGTGAGCAAAATGAAAAAGTAGAAGTTGGACTTGCAAAGGTGAACTGTAGAGAAACGATAAGACAATTAAAATCTCTTTTCGAGCGCCCAGAGTTACATTTGCATGCATCATGTCATCTAATGTACCCACAGTTTCTAATTGTTTAAGTGGTCTTAAGTTTGCCTATAGTGCTCTAAAAAGTTTTTGGGCCATTAATAAAGAACAGGGTTATCAGTTACAGAACTTAATTAGGCAGCGTGGTCCATCTGTACGGTGTCTCATCAATTATTGCTCAGAACCTGCCTGAGTCCCCTATTATCCAATGAACTATTTATAAACCTTTAATGATTCACGCTATGAGAAGCGTGATTCATCAGATATTATGCGATCTTATCTTACTCCACTCATCTGAAAATATGTCAAAGGGATCATTTCCTTTTCAATATCAAAGCAGTAATCTGTAATTCCCAATTCCAAACAGAAGGGATTAAACAGAAACTTGCATGGCACAATTATGAATAAAGAGCTGATTTAATGTCATATGTTTGCTTAAATAATCTTTTTCCAGCCCTACAGCTAAGAGGCACTTAAGTAGCTTGTTCAAATTACAATCTAGGATTGTGATATGGTTGAAACACCCTAAAAAAGCCTTGACTATGAGTTTTGTGGTATTTGAAATCCAAGCCTTTGTTCGGCTAGGATCAGGCTGTTGTATTTTTGCTTGGGACCATGGAAGAAGAAAGCTTTATAGGATTGCTTGGGTAAACCGGCAAGGCGTATGGTTTAGAGTGCCAACTCACCAGAGTATTTCATCAACCCAGTCTTATCTGAGATTACTATGATCCGCTTTTAGGGGATTTTTTTCTTTCTTTCAATGAAATATTTGATATGGAGTTCACTTGTCCTAAATTCACTTTGCTGGCCAATTCATGATGACAAGGAGGAACTGGCAATTTCATTATGCAGTTGCAGTCAGAGGATTACAATCAGGTGTTTACCATATGTGACACAGATAAATGTGTTTTTATGTATTTAGGCATCAACACTAGGGCGCATAGATAACTGGATCATTAGTTTTTCTGCACAGCTCCCTCAGACTCCTGAGTGCCTCCTTAAAAAGTTTCTGTCCTTGTTTGAAAGGGAAACAATAGTAAAGCTTGATATTTGTCAGGCTTTTACTGTCAACAACTCAATGATAATGAGTTCCCTGGGAAAATGCCACTCCATCGGCTCATCTGGAATAAAGGCTTTTATCGTAAGAGTCCAACTGGCAATTATATACCGACCATGGCTATTTCCATGATAGGGGCCATTACACTACATTATAATGCTAGGTAGTAAGCAGTGCACCCACAGTAGTCATTTGCAGATGCAGTTGCCTTGAAACAGTGTGATTTTATAGAGTTCCGAAGGCTTGTGGCTCATGGGATGCCTGTTTAAAATTCAACATAAGCAATCAGAACAGAATGCTACATCCAATATCCGTGCTTTTCCTTGAGTTTCCTTCGGTACAACACAACCGCAAAGCTCTTGTTTATGCATACTACATAGAACTACTCCTGACACTCTTTGCAGGGTGTGGATGTGGAAGCACAAATAAAGGTTTAAGATTTAATAATGTGTTTTAAAAGAGTTTAGCTGGGAGCTTAGACACAAATGAAATGAAACAGAAAAAAGCCCCTCACTTAGTACTGTAAATGGGCTCTCATTTAAATCATGTATAAATATTTTAGCAAAGAACTATTGGATCATATCAGACTGTTTAAACTACCCAAATGTTAAAATGTGTCCTCGAGCTCAGGGTGAAAATGGCTTCTGAAGAATTCATTACTAAAACGCCATGAGAACTTGGAGGCGAGTCATGACAGCATCACAAAGATCCATCCGCTTCCCACAGCTGCTCTCCATGAGGGTCCCGAGCAACTGAATGAATTGGGATTTCTTCTCAAAAGCAGGCTCCCTTAAGGGATCTCATTTTGTTTGTTGTCCAAACCCTTCTTAGTCACAATGTCATTTTTGTTTTCACGTCAGCTGTTTGCAGCAGGGCACTTAAAACGTCTGCAGTAATCATGTAAGAGGGGAATTATAAAAACATTTAAATAAAAATGCTGATGTGAGCACTAAGACACAGCAAATGAGAATGAATATTCAGAGATATGGAAAAGGAATAATGTTTAGCAGAAAGAAGTAAAACATCAAAGCATCCCTGTCGTGAAGGGGTTTACAAAGCATTAACCTCTATTAGTCAAGGATAGTCATACTGTGGTAATTGCAATTCCATGTTTTGCTCTCGCTCTGTCATCATTAAAATTTACTAGGCATAAGTAAATTTCAGGCACCACAAATATTGCATCTACTCTGAGTGGAAGTTATGTCACTCCTGTGTAGTTTATTTCACTTAGGACAATAACAGTTCACATTACAACCAAACATGTGCGATATTTCTCTTCTTGTTATGTAATGGTGAATACTCACTGAACTCTGGCAGAAACCTGTGTTCCAAGGAAAGATTTTCCACTTGGAAATCCACGTGTGGAGGAGGCCCAGGGTGGTCAAATGCCAGAATGTTACTTGAGTTTCTCAGCCCTCACAACTCACAGTCTGTATCGAGAAGGTTATGAGACAGACCAAAGTTAGATATTCCAAATAAAAACAGTAACAACAATATATGTCCTTATTTACAGCTTCTTGGACTAATTTAGATTTCCCTGCCCACAAAGTGGTTTTACAATCTAGTCTTAAATAAGTAAGGGATAATATTGCAGTCAGCTGGTCATCATTGCAAATAAACCAGACAAGGTCATTCGGACAGTCTTGAATCCAGGGGCGTCAATTGGGTATGGCCTGGTCAAGTCAATGCAACTTATATAATTTTATTCATTGCATGCAATGATTGTTATATTCGTGTCATGTAAGATCATGTAAGATTTTTTTTATTATTTGCAGCATTGAGTATTATAGCCAATCACAGGGATTTCTGTTGAAAATAATGACCAATCAGAGGCATTTAAGTTTCCGGTTGTCCTAACCAGCCGCGACGGTGACACGCGACAATTCTATTTTAAAAACGGTTTCTATGTTTTTGCGACGTTACGGCTGGAACAACAACGCAGAGTATGGCAGTTAATCTAATAAGGTAATGTTTATGTGCTTTATTTAATGTTAAAAACGTGTAACGTGACTTTAAATATCATTTAGTGCTCCCAGCTAGGTAAAAGCAACAATGGACAATTCACCTCAGATCTTGAAATTAAACAATTAGAAGCAAGAACGTTTAACTGTGAACAAACAAGTGTATTCTATGACAAATATTGTTTTAGTAGCTCAATGTGTATTTTAAATAATGTTTAAATTGTGTAATATATGTGAATTTGATTATGTACTTATCCATTTCCTTGCGAGAGCCCGCCCACACTGTGTTCTGATTGGCTGTGGTTTTTGATTGATAGACTTTTTTGATTGATTGACATGATTGGATGAACAAAATGTTTTTGGTTATATATTAAAAAATAACACTTAAATTGGATAATATTCAGACTTTTGAGCTTTGTGCTGGAAAAAGTTGTGTGAAGAAAGTGGGACTGTCACGTCGAGGGGTCTGCCATACCCTGGCTTTTGGTGAAATGACGCCACTGCTTGAATCAATGAAATATTGATTTCAGATTAAATTATTTTATGTGAGAGACTTGACTTTATCTTACAACTTACAAGAATATCCTGCTATAATGAAAATGGACAAACCCTTTAGTTATTACAACTAATTACAATTGTTAGTTATTTATTGACACTATTAAAAAGGATGGTTACCAGGGTAAATTTCTATAAGGGTGTAAAGTCAGAGAATCCAAATAATACACTGACTTTCCAAAGGGTTAATGGGATTTCTATAGGGAAGCAATCTGCTCATTTAACATAACCAAAAAGTTTTCCTTTATCTGCAATATATGTGTGATATTTAAATCAATAACAAAGTGATATACTATATTGCTATATCCTGAAATGAACATAAGTGCTGGAGCAGCCTGCTGTTGCCATGGTTACCATCTTTTTGTATTATTATTATTATTATTATTTATCAGGTGAAAATGTGAGCTTTGGCTAACTTTTAATCTAACTTTTTTGGGTTAGAGAATTTGAAAGGGATATATAGGCCTACTTCTATAAGATTTAATAGGCTTTTAAAACAGAATTAATACTTTTAAGACTATCTTAGATAGGGTGGTCAGATCCGTCCATACCATAATTGTCAGGCTGAATGTATATTTAGTCGATATCTCTGTTTACATAACCAGATCGATATCCGTATGCATTCAGCTGAAACTGATTTCCGTGTCAATGCCTGTCAAATGGTTTCCATTGTCCAATGCATTCTGTGCATATGCCATCAAGAAGGACGCAACACAATCGACAGATCCGAACTCAAGGACGTGTGTACTGCCGAAGCGATGCCGGTGTAACCGATCCCAGCTGCCGGTGAGGGAGGGATGAGAGCTATTCCCGTGGGATGATCACGTGTCCGTGGGGAGTAGTTGTGTGTGGAGCCCGTGGAATAGGAGGTGTATCGTCAAGCGCGTCGTTCAGACTTGATTGTTACAGTAAGGAAGCTGTCAACACAGAGCTGACTGTATTTGCGCGTTTATTGCTTTGCTCAAGGCGAAGGAAAATGATTGGGAATCTTGATTTCCATAAACTTCTGCGCGCATCTCAATCGCAACAAACACACTCAGCGTGCTCAGTGTAATACCAACGCTGCTGTTTACTATTGCAACAAGATACGCAAAATAGGAAAAGACTGTCACTATAAATCAAGGTAAGGACACGGATTTTTACAGTTTTATAAGTTTTCGAAACAAAAATTTAAACGGAACACACCGTTTACTAGTGTAATTTCCATAAACCAAGATAAACAACTCTTAATTCAAATGTTTACTCTGAATTTAACACCATATCGACATAATTTTTCCCGTTTTATACTTATACGTTATTTGTATTTTCATTAGAATCGTGTGTTTTTGTATAGCTACACTTTACAAAATGAAAATACAGCAGGTAGCCTACATGTGACTTCTCCGGTGATGAAAGCTTCTGGATAACGTGCAAGAACAACAAGATCCCATTTCTGCCGCTGTCTCGCCTGCTCTGGAGTTTTTGTAAATCTACTTTTCATTTACCCCATGTAATGTTTGTATGGAAGTTTTAAGATGTCTTGAAAAAAGAGATAATGTACAGAAAACACAAGATTGAAAGCACAGAAATGCCATTCACCAAGGTGAGGTGAACTTGCGTTTAATTATGGCTACATTATAAACTGTTTGTTAAACGAATAGTTCACCAAGAGATATAAATCTTGTCATATTTTTTCACCCTTATAGAATAAATGTTCATTCTAGTAGAGACCTTATTTCTGTGCAGCTAAAGGTGGATTAAAAAAATAAATAACAAAAATCGTGGCTGCTCTTATCATTATTTTGATAGTGACGGAAGTTATTATGCTTAAAATGGCAAATCAGAGAAGAATTATAAACAGTGGACCATGTGATTTCCAAGTCTTCCGACAGGAGGAAATTTGAGTTGTTATTCACCTGGTTGTATTGAATGAGTGTAAGAATGAATGAGTGCACTCGATAATGTCCATTATGGTTTCGGACTCCACTACAAATGGCTGTCCTGTCAAAAAGTGCACTTTATAAGGGTGTATGGGGTGATTTTGAACACAGCCATCAAGTTAGCTGAACTGGTTTCATGAAAAATTCGGTCTGCCTGTTAATTGTTTTCAGCTATAGGACCCCATAGTGGGTAGCTGTTTGTAATGCCTGATCAAACCAAAACATATAACACACAGTAAAACGTATAACTGAACATTTGTGAATAAGCTAAGGTACCAGGCTAATCAACTAGTGTTATGCTAAGCTAGTACATATTCATTGAATGGTTAGCTTGCAAATATTTTTTAAGTAATTATTCCTATGTGTTCCACGGTAAATGTAAATGATAACAGATTTTCCTTTTGGGCAGCTTCAGTGGATATTGTGTTTGTCAGTATCTTGACATCCTTTGTTCCCATGGCAGAAATATCAGAACTGTGTGGAGGTGTACCTGCCCTTAGCGATGAGGAAGCATATTCCACGCCCCCATATTGAAAATGTCTGTTTTCTCATTCAGAGCAGTTCACGCGGGGTATTTGTTTGTAGCCAGTTGGTTTTCATCTCATACCACATCTGAATATATAATATAGGTTACAATGCATTGTTGTGCGCTGCAGGGTTATTTTGGTGCTATTTCTTCATAAAAGTACTGTCATCCCCATAGTAACACTGAGCTTATTGTATATCCACAGGGGGCTGACATCTATGTCACCGGCTGTGCTGTCAGCACTGATATGACATTCATGTGGTTAGATGCATTTCAGGCATAATGGTTTAGAGTGCAGCTTTTCAGTTGGGAACAGTCCTTAAAGCTTTTTAGGAAGAAAAGAGTTAGTTTTGTGATGATAATAATAAAAGTTGTTCATATGATATGTTTGTTCTTGAGGAAGCGACTCTTTTAGAATGGGAGGTATCATGTTGGCAGTCTAAGATGCGGTTAAAAGGTGCCCAGAACTGCAGTTGAAAAGGGCTTCAGTGTTGTTTCAGCCTTTTTTCTGTTTATGCTGAGTAGTCTCAACTTCCTGCCCGTATTGTAGGGCATTCTTAAACTAGCAACAAACATCCAATTTAGACCACCCTAGTGTTATGTGACACATGAGAAAATCCGTTACCATAAAGCCTTCACTATCAAAAAGCCTACTTTGTATTGTCTTGTATATTTTTGGAAAAATGAACTCTCATGCCATCTTTCCTTCTCTACCACTGGTGTTTTTGCAGCTTCCAAAAGGAAGAAAAGTTTCTCGATATTAAAAAGCACAGAAGGTAATTTTCCATGGCTGACCTGCTGTGCCAAATGTATTTCTTGAGGCTATGTACTATTCTTATCTCAGGCAGGGCAGCCTGAGAAAGGTTGCTGAAGAGCTGGAGGATATATCTACAGAAAATATTGAGATATGTTTTAGATATGATTCCATGATGCCAGGAAGATTAGAAAGGGGGTCCATTAATGTTGTTAGCTTCTCGTCAGGGGTCTAATATTCAATTAGAGAGTCCTGCATTCATGCCAGCACAGGCCTAAAGGTTGATTAAAAACTTCTTTTAATAAGAATTTCTAGTTTACTGTATCAATGAGGCGAGATCGCTTGGTGATTTGACAATGAGGCCTGTTGTGATGATGATCACAGCAACATGCACATTTTCCATGTATGCGTATGACTCATATCTTTTGCTCTAGCCTTATCTTCCTCTTGATAAGCTTTGTAATGTATCCAGCATGTGATGTCACACTTATTTACTGTTCATATTGTGGTTTTCAGTTATACTTAGTGTGCTGATTTAAACTCTCCTTCTGTTTTCACCCTGTATATTGAGCTTTCACTGAATGATGACTCAATGGAGCTGGCTGCATGGCAGGTCATCTCATAATGCACACAGCTTTTTCTAGGAGAGCCTTCAAATAATGCAGTACTGTTGAAATGGGTATGACTAATTTTGTTTTGAGCCAGAGTCAAGACGAGGTGAAGCTGTGCTTTTGAGAGCAGTTCACAAATGCCCAGAGCTGGCAAAGATCCATATTGAGTTTTGGGAATAAAGCCTCTCATGACAAAAAAAAAAAAAAAACTCATTCTGATGTGACTTTCGTTCCACTTTTTAGTGGATTCAAATGATAATATGTTTTATAAAGTGCAATTTAATACAGTCTAAAGTTTTAAAGAAGCATTTTTAGTTAAGGCTACACCCTAAAAATAAAAGTTTCATTTAGAACCATTCCACTGGAGAACCTTTTAAAATTAAAGAAAAAAACTGTTTATTCTCTAGTTCTTTAGAAAAGAGCTTTGAGGAACCTAAAAAGCAAGAAAATTGTCTGAAGCATCTGTATCAAAAGAATATGAATCTAAAAACTAACAAACAAGGTGTTGCAATGACTATTTTAAGAACCTTAATTTTATTTTATTTTATGTTATTTTATTATATTATTTCATGCACTTTACATATGGACTGCTTTGATGCCATACTTTAGTGTTGTCAAAAGTACCGACCACGAGACCAAGTAGGTACTGAAATTTTAAAAATGTGACGCTTTGAGCGCTGTTGAGCGGATTCGTAAACACCTTTTGATTGGCAGTTGTGTTCACGCGCTCAACATACATGTCTGTGATTGGCTACTATGATCAACGCTTCATAAACATGTTGTAAATAGACATCAGTGACGCTCTTCATCGAGCGCTTACGCAGATACACACGGGAGCGTTTGAAAGCACACGGAAGTGTTCCAATTTGAAAGCTTTCAAATTCAAACACTTTCGTGTGCTTTCAAACGCTCCCGTGCATTGATCATTGTAGCCAATCACAGACATAATTGATGAGCGCATGAACACAAAGGCCAATCAGAGGTGTTTACGAATCCACTCAACAGCGCTCAAAGCGTCACATTTTTAAAATTTCAGTACCAACTTGGTATCGCGGTCAGTACTTTTGACAACATTACCACACTTAAAAATAAATTTTACTCAATTTTTGTTTTTGCTAAAAGTAAATGTGTTAAAAGTATTTTAACACATAAAAATACTAAACATTTATTTGGAACTGTCATTCTTTCATATATCAAAGTCATTTTTATGCCATTTATTAATACTGGTACCTCATAAAAGTGTCATCCTGTCTGTGTGACTTTATACAATTTCCCTTTTCCTTCCGAGACACAGGACATCACCATAAATTGTTCAGTCCTCAGTATGGTGGCAGTTTATCTCACTTTAAAGGATGTGGCACAGTGTAAGCTGTTATTCAAGACACTTAGAACACATTGCATATTGTCATTTTTCTCCTGCTGAAATAATTAACGCCGCTATAAGCTCATTAGTATCAATGCACATTAGTGTCACTGAGATGATTGTCGAGACATTCACCAAACCAGAAAGATTTGCATGTCTCTCAGCATCAAAACATAATGTCAGTCTGCCTCAGCAAACATGAAAGCATTTTCATGAATCCCTAATGGATGCTGTGGGAAAAAAAAAAATTACATGACAAAGGTCATGACGGGTCATGAGACAACCCCAACAAATTCCTTCAGGGACTGGTCATCTTTTTCTATAGTAAACTTTGTGAATCAGCCACTGGATCCTTAGCTAGCTTTAGCTTCATTGTTCACTCAAACAACCCAATAGCCAGCGGCATTCATAAGGTTTTAATTTTGTTTGTCTTTCAGTCCATGCCGAACACACCTCTCCACATAAAACAAACAGACAGTGTTTGACTTCGCTTCTTACTTGAATATAGCATTTATTGAATTGTTTTGGAGCATAACTGAGTGTGTGAAACTTTCACAGAAAGTTTGGCAGCAGTTTGAACCAGAACCAGTGTTTTACTCAAGGTCAGATGTATCACCTTCGGCTGGTGGAAGTAGCACAGATGTTGAAACTTGTAATCATCAATGGGAAAGTTTAAACACAATGCTATTGTTCTAGCTGTTTTGTTTGTTGGGAGCCATATAATGCCAGTCAGCGGGGTGGGGTTGTCTAGACTCCTGGGGGGACCATATGTTTGTGTAATGACCAAAATAGTGGACCAAAAGAACAGCAGATGACCCTTATCCAACGCCATGTAATATAGAGTTCTTACAGTATGTGTGGATTAGATGCCACTGGGGCCAGACTTTGATTATTGCACTTTGTCTTAGTCACTAGTTTTCTTCCAGACAGCCTCCTTACAGTGTCTCAGTGTTTATCTGGATAGGGTGAATTCGAGAAAATTGGACCATTTTTCACATGGGGCTCAATAATAAGGTTTCTTTTGGTTGCCCAGTGTGGCCAATTTTTATTTGCACTGCCAAAATGTTTTATTTTAGTGACATATTTGATGTGTCAGATGAGTACATTTATATTTTTTATTTAATGCTTGCTGTATATGCTATTTTGTGTGTGTGTATAGTACACTATCATACAAATGTTTTGGGTTTGGTAAGATTTTTTAATGTTTTTGAAAGAAGCCTTTTATGCTCACAATGGCGGCATTCATTTGATAGTTGTTTAATATAAAAACAGTCATATTGTTTAATATTGTTATGATTTAAAATATCAGTTTTTTTTTTTATTTTAATATTTAAAATGTAATTTATTCCTGTGATGGGAAAGCCAATTTTTTAAATAGCCATTGCTCCAGTCTTAAGTGTCACATGATCCTTCAGAAATCATTCTAATATGCTAATTTGCTAAAATCATTTATTAATATTATCAACGTTGCTTTTTGTGGAAACTGTGATACATTTTTTTTTCAGGATTCTTTTAAAAGAACAGCATTTATTTGAAATAGAAATCTTTTGTAACATGTCTTTGCTGTCACTTTTAATGCATCCTTGCTGAGTAAAACTATTACTTTCTTAACAAAAAAGACCTCAAACATTTGAACGGTATATATTATGTGTATATATTTAATTTAATTTCATGAAAGTTTGTTTGATATTTCCAACACAAGCATTATCACAATTTTGACAACCTATGTTAGCTAGCTATAGTAAGTTGCCTTAAAGGTGCAGTAAATGATTTCTGAGAAACGCTGTTAAAAGTGGATCGGACCAAGCAACACAACACACTTGTAGCCAATCAGCAGAAGGGGGCGTGTCCACACATGATGGGGGAGGAGAGAGAGTGAGCAAGAGGGAGATTTGAAAAAAGACTGTAGAAAGAGAGATGGCTGAGAGACATTACAAAAGAGAAAAGCTCAGAGGAATATCACTGGAAAAAGAAGAGTTATGATCAGGCAAGAGCTTTAGGACCCGTATCAATATTAGAAAAGCTTTCCAGTGCTGGAGAGACTTAAGTTGGAAGGCCTGAAAACAGCATGGAAACCTGTTTGTGCATTTTGGGGGTGGAGCAATGAAGGGAGGGGTGTTTGGGTTGATTTGAAATGTCAACAGTCAGCCTTTCTCAGAAATCACTTACGGCACCTTTAAGAAACAAATATCTTTAAACCCTGCATTGATCTTAATGTCAAAAAGTTGACAAATATACCTGAATTCACCCCTTTCCTTGCTTTTATCTGTGCTTGTTCCTATTAAAGTGAGTTTTGTGCTGAAGCCAGCTTTACAACTTTTCCAGCTGCTGTGTCATTTGTCATATTTTACTTAGCCTTACTTTCACCTGTTGTAAGATGTATTACATTTACAGGTTTATAAAGTATTGAGATCTAACAAGCGAGGGTTTTTCGCCTTTTTCTGCTCATGCATATTTTATGATGCCGTTCTACTAAGCACTCTAGCGATTTGCATTTTGCTGTTCTTGGTTCTGACTGCTGCTTGCCCAAATATTAATTACATGGATAGAGGGTAGAGCAGTTTGTCATAAATACATTTCACCAGACGTCAGGTCACTACTTTCATTTCGGATATTTGCATTCGGAAGAAAACATCCATAAGCTAATTGCTGCTCCCAGATTGGAGCAGTGCAACTCAGAAGGGTGAAAAGTGCTTGTTCAGAAAAAAGAAAGACTAATTACATTGATGCATCATCACAAATCTCCCGCTGTTCATTTGGACCTTCTTCTCCACCCATTCCTGCCCTGAACATGAACAGGAAATGGACTATGTGCCCACTTCTCTGTTAATGGGAATGGGGAAAGGTTGAGGAGCATGCAAATGTATGTAATTAGTCAATGCCAACGCATCATTAAATCCTACAAAGTAAGTCATTAGTTCCCTTACTTCCTTGTCGCCTAAATTCACTTATATTTTTCTTCCCACTGCATTACTGGCTTGTAATAAAGTCATCTCATTAAATGATTTGCTTTAAGTTGCATGTGTGCACAGCGACATGAACTAGCGACAGTTAAAGTCAGTTTTTTGTGACTCATAAAGTGTCACATTTTCCCGGGTGTTTCCATATAAGCCCTGCAGTTTTGTCTTGTCTGGTTTAATTGTTGTCCTGGTTAGGCTGAAGGCCATAGCATGTGGATCGCTCGCCATGTGTAGGCGTGCCTCGCTCTGCCTTAAGGAGCAAATAAAGACTCACATTGTTGCCACCCAGTTAGCCTGCTGGATTCCAGAGCTTGGGAAGGGAAATCTATCCACAACACTAACAAAAGCAAACTGGCATACCTCTGAAGGAATCAGCCAGGCATGCTGGGAAAGTTTCTACCCATCTTACCCATCTTAAATGAAACATGATATTCTTGGAATCCTTCTACAACATTCTGTTCTTGTGTATGGGAAATGGTATTTCCAAACACGGTGGCTGGCTGTCCACTGAAATCGTACTATAAAGACTTTTGTGTATTTATGACTGAAGAATCTTTGATAATTAGCATTCTGAAGTCTGATTCACTTTAGTGAATTAGTTTGTTCGGTTGGTTTATTTAACCCTCAGAGACCCAGCGTAGCAGAATTTGTAAAGCAAATAAATAATACCTAACTTTTACTTAGCTTATGTATATTGTCAAATGTTGTGTTGTTTTGGCTCCAACATATCAATTTCCTGTCAATTTTACTCAGAGAGTTCTTGTTTATTGCCAAGTGAATTACAAATGCTTTGTGAATCATTCAACTGAATCATTAAAGATAACTGGTTCAAAAGTGAGTCGGATATCACTTATCTTTTCAGAGTTATTCAACACTTTGAAATTTTACTGTTGTAAGAGATGAAGTTAAAGATGATCACCTCAAAATTAATCTCATGAATGAATCATTTACTCGCCCTGATGTTGATGACAAAGGGAGATGTTAGGCGGAATATTTCATTTTCATCTTTTTTTTTTTTTCCCATATGATGAAAGTGTGTGGTGACTGAGGCTGTCATTCTGCCTAACATCCCCGTTTGTGTTCAAATGGCTTTGAAATAGCATGAAACGATGACAGAACTTTGATTTTTGGGTGAAATATCCCTTTCAGAACGATCCAGAAATCCACTAACATTTTAATAATAAATTTCTTTAAATATAGGACTGTGTGAACACAATGGTTTGTTGTTTCCGTTCAGTTTGTCTTCCCACAGATTTACTGCTGGTGCATCTTTGAAAAGCCCACAACCTACAATTAACAGGGAGAGGCTGAGCACACAGAGATTCTCTCTTCTAATTGTCAAGCATATTGTTCCTAAATGAGCAGCCTGAGATCTGCTCTTCATCAGTAAGACTTTGTTTAGGTTGAAAAGAACATCAAGGATGGCAGTGTGTCACTTCCTCCTGCTATAATGAATTCAGAAAGCAGTAATGACAGCTTTAGTTTCTCTCTCCGGGTCATCAGCCGCAGCTGGTGGGCACAGCCTCTGCCATCTGACTTTTTTTTTTGCGTTCATTTTTCATCCATTATAACCTTGCGTTTTCAGAGGATTTTAGCGCTAGTGTCTCATTGCCCTTTTGTCATTTTTAAAGGTTTTTATCAGGGTTTTGTGAGGCTAAATTGCCTTTTTGTGGAATTCGAAATGACATTTTAATGCATTTTCTTTGCACAACACTTTTGTTCTCTTTTCTCTCCTCGTAAAGGGCTTTTGTGTGTTTAAAGTGCACTTTTTTGACACTAGCGCTAAAATCTTCTGGTTGTTTCGGAGAGATAAAATAAGACATTCATGATGCCTTGAGAACCGAGTTTAAATATTACGCAGGTTTGTATGTGTACAAGTGAAATGCCATTACAGTAGAATGTGATTATGACTGAGCTAGTTTGTTTTTTTTAATTACTGACATTAAATATGAAAACACCGTAAGTATTTCATGATCATCAAGCAAAACTACAGTAGCTTTAATGTAATAGAACCGATGGCTTCTTCATTTTAACTCAAGACATTTTGACATCAATTAACAAATGCATCATGGATCAGTACTAGTAGGTGATGTTTATCAGATGTTACTTGAACATGCTCTAAGCGTAATTCAGTATTTGAAGTGTTATCCCATCACCTGACAGTTTGTCAGGAATACACGCCAGACATGTGGAAGAACACATGGGAGTCTTAAGGAACACATAGAGTGTTTGCCAGAGGGCCGGCGGGGAACAAGGAGCCGAACTGTGTCGACTGGTTGAGGTAAAGGGATAGCCTAGTGACAGGTGGCTGCCCCTCAGTTGAACCACACAGTTCAGTGGCAGTGCCGAGTAACCACCCCACCTCACCTCGCTCTGATCCTCAGAGCTCAATTTCCACTTCCACCCCGCTGGCCAAACCTGAACCTGTGCCAGAGTCAATCTCACGGGACTTGGCTATCGAATTTCTACCGCGATACGTAATAGCACCTGAGGCACTTTCTGTGAGAGCACTGTTGCTGAGAAAATGGAACAATAATGACCTGAGTGCCAGTTTGTCTTCCAAAGTATGTTTTTTATTTGGTGGTAAATGGTCTTCCACTGCAATTTTATGCTCATTAAATCACGTACATTCAGAACAACGGACAGACTGCATTCAACGTTTATGAGTGAGAACAGGATGTCTGTGTATTATTTGTAGGCAATTTATAAAATAAAAGCTTTATGATAGCATAATATTGTTTGTTTAGACTAATTCAGTGAAAAGGTATATATGTTCAAAATCATGCCATTAGACAGAGAGAGAGAGAGTAATAATTCATAATAATTCATGCTGTCTCAGAAAAGTGTCTTCTCACAGTTTGAATTCTTAAAGTGTATGTGTTTATGACTTCCTCTTTTCATGTAGTGTTGTTTCATCTTCATCAGAATCTAGCTTCAGTGTTTATATATAACACAATATATATTTACTATTTACAGTGACTGCAACAGGTTGTTAGTGCAAGCATGTGTTATGGCATTTAGCAACGCCATTGGAACAATAGGAATACAAAGATTCTGCCTAAATCCTGCCTAAAATGTTAATGAACAATTGTCTCGTGTTTCTCAGACAAGCTTTTGCTCTTGGATCTGTGTGTTTGGATACTTTTAAACTCAACTGTAAAGAATTAACAGGGGAAAAAATACTGTAAAATATTGTCACTTATTATAATTAGATACTGTTATGGATTAATCAGCATCAGCCCTCATTCTCAAACGAACATGTATGACATTATAACATCAGTACGTCATTATAACATCTGTATGTGCTCCTAGGTACTGTAAATTAATGATATATAACTCTTATTTGTATGTCCAAAATCGACAGAGTATTTTGAGTCTCTTTCGCACTGGTAAGAAAAAAAATGAGGTGGTATCGCCAGCACGACCACCGACCCCTGAGAGTTAACCTACCTAACGTCATTGTATTTGTTTTGATTCATGTCAACATAGTGTTGATAGTAAAGCATTCACAATATCTTAGTGCAAATGTTGAAGGAATTTTTAGAAACAGTTATGGTCCCTTACTCCCATTTGTAATCACTTTGAAATTAGGTTCTCTGTTCACTTGACTGTGATACGCGTACTTTGCATCGATTTTTCCCTTACAGTTTGCTGCATTTTTTTTAACCACGTTACTGCTTAATGTAACATTTAAAAATAAAATAAAAAAAATAAAAAAAATCATAAAAATGGATTTACAAGCACATTTTACTGAAAATCGGTTCATTCTTATTAAATATTCTGGCAAGCTTGTTAGCAACTGTAACCAATGGGCGGAGCCCATCAAACACTTGCTCCAAAGGGACTTTACCTTTAGTAACTATGCTGTAAATTATTTTGGATACGAAAGTGTCTATTAAATGACAAGCAACTGCTCTTAGAGTTGAACTAGTATGCACTTAATGCATTGTGATTCATACAGATACACTAGATGGCAGTGTGGATGCACACTCCAGCACCCACACTTACAGTACATCACTGTACTGAGAAGGCCTGCACAAACCAGCATAAACAAGTGACTGTATTTTGTATTAAAGAGATCTCTATCTTGACTAGAGACTAAATTAATTCATGGATCAGAGCAAGAACCTAATGAGCTGTATCTTGAAAGAAATTTTTGGTCATGACATAAACTCCTTTATACAACCGCTATTTCTGTTCCTCCAATTTAATTGGCCAAACAGCATTCCAGAGGTGTTGATATATGCAGTCCCTCACAAAACTCAGCTATATCCATATAATGTGTTGTTTATTCTCTCACAGAAAGTGTTTGAGTTAAGATCATGATGCCTTTGTGTTTCCTTGGCAGCTCTTGGCAGCTTTATCATTTGAGTTGTGCTGAGATACTTTTGATCCTTTTAAGCAGATTTTGCCTGAGACAAACTGCCTCAGAAACAGGCTTTTTACACATTACAGCTAATCTTTATTGAAGGGATTAGTGTACACAGGACAGATGCACTTACCCTCTCCTCTCTGAGTGATCCAATTAATAAGATCAAGAGGAACCGCTCCTGTGAGGCATATTTGACTCGACCACTGCATGCTTTATATCTTGGTATTCTCTCAGATATATGACCAATTGTTTTGTTTTGGATGACTTTATGGTTTTGACAGCTTTTATTCAACTAAAATTGGATAGTCAGACATCAAATTGTCTAATTTATTATCAAGTAATTGTCTCCTAGATTTGCATTATTAAACTCAACAATGGAGTTTTCATGCCTTAGCATGACAGCTCCTTGCAGCTCTTTGACTTGTTGCCAATTTTGCCAATCTCATCCTGCCAGCTACACTCTTAATGACATTTAAGCCATAGGTAATTTATTTTCAATTCAAAATTCAAAATTGCCATGATTGTCAGGGTCAGTGTCTCCTCAGCTACCAAAGCGGCCCTTGAATATCAAGTATTATTAGCTTTATACAGGTTGAATTTTCAGCACCACTTTTTTCTTTAATGTTGCAGATGCTTAAATTCTAATATTATGCTATGGTTGAAAGGATCCTGTGTTAAGACTTATATTTGGGTGATGAAATGATAGCCACCATGTAATTATGAAATTATGGATCTTGATTTGTGATTATCCCTCTTGGGTTTACGAACGCGCCGGTGTGGATTTTTCTATGGTGTGCATTTGTTATTTTAAAATTTCTTCTGTTGTTTGAGTACACCTTGTAGATATGAGGAGATTATGCATTATAAAAGAGAGGCTGTTTTTGTGGAATGCTCTGGATTACTTAAAACAATGGCAGTATAGACACTTAAGCCATTAATGAGAAGACTGGATTGCACAGAACATTGCATTTTTCTGTTATTTGGTTCACTGCAGCCGGTTAGATTCAGACTTTCACAGAATTGCATTTTCCAAAGCAATTGCATGTGAATTGAATTTACAGCTCTCCATTTTCACTGACCTTTCTCTCCCCGTGGAGCCATAAAGGTGGTGTATAAGGGAAAATAGGTGTTTTTAGTTTTATTTTTGTGTGTGGCAAATAGTATAGGCCTGGACAGAATGAGGGTGAGATGGCTACAATCTCATACTGGGAACCTTTCATTCTGTTCAGACTGTCCTATGCTTGTTCACAAGCTCCAACAAAGATGTTCTCTATGACTCAGAGTCATATAATGGGGTGGGAAAACACCCTGTATTTTTGCAGCATACTCTGACTTCATACTGCACAAAGAAGATATTATTTTGCGCTCTTTTGAGGGCCCCCAAAAAATGGAGCGGAGCTGGCTGATAGATGTTCACCCCCGAGCTTTTGTCTTCTGTGTGGTGACAGAACATGAGCCGTATGTCATCGGGAGACTCGCATCTCCGTTTACTGCTGTATTGTGTCTTTCACCTGAGAGACAGACCACAGACATTGAAGCAGACGGGATCCATCTGAAGCCGCAGAACACTGATATTTGAGCAGGTGGTCTGTGTTTAATCATACGGAGAACCACAAAACACACATCATCAGCCACAGAGCCGAGGCCTTCAAAGAATTACATAATACAGATCTATTTGTGGCGTATTGTGTGGGAACATACTGATACTGCTTTGACAGGCATTGTTAATCTATGGCTCCCAAAATTGTAGCATACCTCTATTGTAGCTTTGGGAAGAGACAAGAAGGAGTACTTTTTCAAATGGTGAGATTGTTGTCATGCGGTGAACATCCAATCTGAACACAAAAGAGAGTGATTTCTGAAGGCACTGATGCCATCCACGTTTTCTATATCTCTCTACAACTGCTGCTGTCAGTAAATCCAGATGATTTGCACGTACTGTTGTCATTTTGAATTATTTTTTTGCTTATTTGCTCTATTATATGTGTTTGTTGCTTTGGGCTTGTTTGAAGCTATAATGTGGCAGTGATAAATGTAGGTTATTAAAGATGTGGTGTATAATTTCTGAACCACTAGGGTCACTAAATAGAAATAATAACTGTTTTGAAACGGGTTTCTGGAATGCTCCCCCATGTCTGCCACTGGCCAGACTGACAGATAGCCTCGCCCCCGAACTCATGCCATACAATGCAACAGTAGCCGCCCAATTTTTCAGAGACCTCAGTTTCCAGAAGTTTTTTTTTTTTTTGTCACATTCATTTTTCCCATGGGAATTTAAAAAAAAAAAAAAAATCTTTGTTAAAGAGTTAAAAGCCATGAAACAAACCAACCAGCTAGGTGAACTCATTACACAACGTTACACACTTTGATTTTCAACAAATATTATTAGAAAATCTGACAAAAAGAAGACAGTGTACTTAATGGCTTTAATGAGGGAAAGAACTACAATCCCATGAAGCATTGCAAATGACAATCAAATTAAAAAAGATGAATAAATATAAACTGATGATTTAAATATGTTGATTAAACAGAAACAAATAATTTAAATGTTTTTTTTTTTTAAATATATGTTGATTATGTGTACAGAAACAGTATATTTTACATAATTGCAAAATATGAGAGATTAAGGAGACTGATGTTTTTGTTTCGATTCTCTGATTGGTGTAGATTTCTTTGCAGAATAATGTGTATTAATGTAGTTTAGTTTAGGAAATCCGCTGTTAAACATGATTATTTAAAAAAATAAGTTGAAAAGAATGTGAGCAGATAGCTTTAACAAAAGAATATACCATTTATTAACCTTGTGGCTCATTAGGTCTGTTTTTAAAGGAGTATCAGCTATAGTTAAAAATCAGTTCCCCTATTCCTCCGTGCTGGTTGAGCCATTGTTGCTGAATGTTACTGGTTGGGGTTCTCCAAGAAACAAAACAAAGATAACATAACATAACATAAACATTTTATTTTTGTTGTGATTCCTTAAATAATACTTCATAATAATAAAATCATAATAATTCTAATAATAGAACCATATGTTATGAAATTCTATATAGGCATGACTGTGTAGACTATATAGGCAAGGCTGCGCTAGCTTAGCAATCTAATCATTTAGCTTGTTAACTGAAAACACAAACAGTATTTTGGATCATTTTTATTCAAATATATTTTATCCTTATTTAGCTGCTTTTCCTTTGCATGTTTAAAGGTTAACAGCACAGCACAGTGACTCACAGTATCATATTGGACATGAGACAGTCTTCATCTCTCAGTGAAACTGCACCTGTCACAAAAATGTGAAGGCACATTGTGATTTTTTATTTTTTTTATTTTTTTTTTTCAGTTTCATGGCTTAATATCTCAAATGTTTCACATATGTGCTGCCACATGGAGCTCTGGAGAAAAACAAGAATCTTTGATAAACTTCTGATGGCAAATTTTCCACTGAGATGAAATTTATTAGAAGATGCTTGAGTCGTGACAGGCCCGATTCAGATCTAAGATGTAATGTGGACCATAGGCTGTACAGGGTGTGAGTTGTTTTGGATCCAATCTTCATGTTCACATATTGTGATAAAAGAAAAGAAATAGTGTAATTTTCACATTTAGAAATTGTGAATTAGGTCCTATGATGAGTATTTGAAAGTGTACTACTGTATGTAACAGGAATGACCCGACCCAGGTAAAATCCACATGCTGGTTATTACATTTACTCAGGGAAATTGCAAGACTCAATGTAGCTTATTGCTGTTACTCTAGCACATTCAAAGAAATAGGACAGAGTTTAAAAATAGGTGCTCCACAATTCCTCCCTATTTATAAGAAGAAATGACACTGCAACTCTATTTTGAATCTATTATTGCATCCGCTTTGGCTGCAGTAAATTTGCTCAGATGGTCTGATTTTCTCTAGTGTATTATGTCCTTTTCAGGTGTGTTCTAGCCTAAGGGACTCATCTTCTGTACATGAACACATTCTACAACCCCTGGCAAAAATTATGGAATCACCAAACTTAGAGGATGTTCACCCAGCTTGTTTTACTTTATAGCAAACAAACAAATCACGGATATGACACAAAATAGCTTAACATCCTGGCTTCATTTAAAATACCTCAAACAAATTCACTTACGTTTTTTCACTAATGACATGACTAATGTCTTTTCCAGATCAAGTAGAGGGAAAAAAAGTATGGAATAACTCAATGTTGAGGAAACAATTATGGAATTATATTTTAATTTCCATTTCTAAAACAAATACCAGGGCAAGTCTAAAAATGCTAATTAGTCAGCTGTTAAAATTGAGCGCTTACACACCTTAAAGGGATAGTTCACCCAAAAATGAAAATTGTCATCATTTACTCACCCTCAAGTAGTTCCAAACCTCTATGATTTTTTTTGTTCTGGCGAACACAAAGGAAGATGTTTGGAAGAATATCAGTAACCAAACAGATCTTGCACCCCATTTACTACCATAGTTGGAAAAATTAATACTATGGTAGTCAATGGGGGGTGAGATCTGTTTGGTTTAATAGTTAATAGTGCGATTTGGACCCTAAACTAAAGTGTTTGTGTCATATCTGTGATTTGTTGGGTGAACCTGGTGAACATCCTCTAAGTGTGGTAATTCCATAATTTTTGTATTACAGACCTAACAAACTAGACATAACACACCACCAGAAAGAGAGACTGCTTTGTTATTACTCATTAGAAGCGTGGTTTACATGGCACCATTAAAGCCTAATTGAGGTTAAACAGGTGTTCTAAAAGTGTATTTATGCCACTATTGACATTAAGTAAAGTCAGTTAAGGCAGTGAAATCTCATGCTGAGCCTGTCAAATTTTCTATAGGTAGAAAAACCATAAAATACTTTTTAATTAATGTGCCCTCATATTCTTTAATCTAAATAGCCTCCCCTCCCTCTTGCAGTGACATCTCTTCTCTGATTTACTGGTTACTATGATAAGTTTATCTTTTGAGGTTTGTGGGTGTGTGTGTGTTGGCATGTATTCAGTAGTGTTATGACTAATAAGAATTATTTTTAGTGGCTCTGACTTAATGCTTTGGCCCTCCTGGGAGGTAGTTAAAGGCGATAAGTGTGTCTTTACCTGCTGTCAGTGGATAGTCTCAATGAAGAGGTCTGTGCCAACATTTTATTTGTATTAATGAATTAGTTAATAGACATATCAAAGGCATCTGTGCCCCCCCCCCCCCCCCCCCCCCCCCCAGAGTGCATTCTGATCATGAAATATTCACCTCCTGAATAATTTAGCTCTCGCTGTCAATGTTTGTGTTAACAGAAGACCTCCAACAGACAGTGCATAACTGGCAGTGTAGGGTTGAGGCACTTCTTATATATATGCACACAACATTCATGAATAAAAACAAATGTCCCTTGTTCATCATTTTTGGAATGGTTGCATCTGCTTTGCTTTGCATTTTGCTTTCTTTCTGTTGTCTGTTTATGGAGACATGGACAAAACTAACGTATCTTTTTAGCATATCAAAAAAAGCAGAGCTATTCAGTGTTTTCAATCTTCTCAACAAATAATAAACACATGAATAATGTACAACTTTACTGCGTTAACACATTTCTTGTTGGGCATTGCTTTCATCTTCAGTAGATACAGCCATGACTAGAATAGCTCTACAGTCAATACAAAGTACATCTGCAGTCCTGCAGTTCTTTCATTGATTATTACTTCCTTATTTAGACTGCTGTAAATGTCTAAAAATGAAGCATCCAACAATTAATGCTGTGACACTGTCACTCTTACTGCAAATTTGAATGTATATGAAATCTGAATATAGGTATATTTATTATTTATGATATAATTCTGAATGTATAAATGTAAATTAATATATTTATAGGTCTAAATATATAGATAGATAGATGAAATTCTGACTATATAGTAAATGTAAATTGTGATGAATATATAGATTTAAATTTGAATATATACAATTACAGGTCTGAATACATGACCAATACTTATACTCATATTTATCTTTAATGGATGGATGGATGGATGGATCCAAATAGATGGATGGATGGATGGATGGATGGATCCAAATAGATGGATGGATGGATGGATCCAAATAGATGGATGGATCCAAATAGATGGATGGATGGATGGATGGATGGATAGATGGATAGATCCGGATGGATGGATGGATAGATGGATAGATCCAAATAGATGGATGGATGGATGGATGGATCCAAATAGATGGATGGATGGATGGATGGATGGATGGATCCGGATGGATGGATGGATCCAAATAGATGGATGGATGGATGGATGGATGGATGGATCCAAATAGATGGATGGATGGATGGATGGATGGATCCGGATGGATGGATGGATCCAAATAGATGGATGGATCCGGATGGATGGATGGATCCAAATAGATGGATGGATGGATGGATGGATGGATCCAAATAGATGGATGGATGGATGGATGGATCCAAATAGATGGATGGATGGATGGATCCAAATAGATGGATGGATGGATGGATGGATCCAAATAGATGGATGGATGGATGGATGGATGGATGGATGGATGGATCCAAATAGATGGATGGATGGATGGATCCAAATAGATGGATGGATGGATGGATGGATGGATGGATGGATGGATGGATCCAAATAGATGGATGGATCCAAATGGATGGATGGATGGATGGATGGATAGATCCAAATGGATGGATGGATCCGGATGGATGGATGGATGGATGGATCCGGATGGATGGATGGATGGATCCAAATAGATGGATGGATGGATGGATCCAAATAGATGGATGGATGGATCCAAATAGATGGATGGATGGATGGATCCAAATGGATGGATGGATCCAAATGGATGGATGGATGGATGGATGGATGGAGCCCAAAATGGCTAAACACTAAGCTTACTAACCACAAATTACCAGTAAGGAAATTAGCAACAATTAAGCAAATGCATTCCTTAAAAAGCCATTGCTGTCTCAAAAAAACATCAAAGATAAGGTTTTTGACAGAATATGGGAAGTTTGATTCAGAGTGGTTCAGCAGAGGTGTGTGGAGTGATGAAATTACAATAACACAAGAGCCGCATGGTGATGCTCTAGAGTGGTGTCTTTGAAGATCTGGTGAGAAATACAATAATGAATGCATCTCTACAAAATATATACAACAAATGAGTTCAAAGCAGTTTTTATTAAGTTCATTTTGAAGAAAAGCTGTGTAATGCACTCTGAGTTGCTAGTTCAGTTCAGGATGCTTGCTCATCTCCTCCAAGTGCCCTGAGGGTTTCTGAACGGAACAGTGTCGTCTCATGGGTGTTGTAGCGCAGACTGAGGTGCACGTAATTAAAAGTGCACTGGACCCAGAATGGAGCTCTCTGAACCTTATTAAGGTGTTATACCCTGGAGGTGTTAATGCTGTCATAGCCCAGCATCACAAAGTTCAATTAGCTTGCTCTTCACACACAATTACCCAGATGTACTGACCATCTTGACAGGACATGTCAACTTTAATAGGAAGCTGGATGCCTTAGAAGTTATGAGAATGCCTGAAATGTGCTCAAAGTCTAATGTCCTTGTCCTTATTGCCCAAAGCTTGTTTTTAAAAGGTAGTTTAAAGTTAGTTGGTTTAATTGGGGGAAAAAAGGTATCTAGCGGTTGAAAAGGTATTTTATCCCTTTTGCAAGTTATACTAACAGCCTCTTTCATCAAGGTAAGGCTTAAACATCTGCAGGAAACTACTATCAGTACTGAACACTCACTGCTGTAGTGGTCAGTGAGGTCATAAAAGTAAAAGTTCCCACAGTTTGATAGAAACACACGGTGTGTTGTGTGGACACAGACAGATAATGTGGGTGAGATAATTCCACTCTGTCCCATTGGATCTGCCATTTTCCCACAGTTTCTTTTTCTCTGAACTGCTTAAGGGGAAAATTACCTTAGCTGATTATGGAAGAGACAAAAAAAATACTATATACATACTATACATGTCAAACGGGTCAACAATCAGCAAGATGATGAGTTTAAATAAATTAATTAAAAAATAATTAAATTACAGTTTAGTTAATGTGATTTTTTTCTGTTATTTTATCTCTAATTTGCTAAATATTGTGATTAAGTCTGTTCTTGTAACGTTAATCCACTGATGGCGAGTCGATTTTATTTATTTAATGGTGAGTCAGTTTATTTAAAATAGCAGTAAACCAGATACAAAAACAGAACTAAAACACAACATGACCCTGAACCTGACTATAACAGACTTTACAAACTCACCAATAGCGGGTTATTTGAAGAGTAAATATATATTGACAAACAAGATACACCAGAGAGTAATCAAGATAATGAACCAATGACAAGACAGAACTAAGAACCACCTGACAAGACAACAAACCAATGCAAACATAACACATGAACAAAGGAAGCACATGACAAGACCACTTAAGGGGGACAGGCACTGCGTCTGAAATCAAATACTTCCCTACTATATAGTGTGCGAAAAACAGGACACCAACAGAGTAGTATGTCTGAATACTATTACTATACTATTCCATTAGTATTCGAAAAACAGTAGACGAAAAGTACCCGAATGACCTACTACTACCGCCGAGTTTCAGAAGTGCGCATTCGATGGACACTTTACTATCCGTAAGGCCACAGGAGAGGATTTATGAGTGGAAGTGTAGTACAAATAAAGAACAAATAATCAAACCACAAGCAATAGCACAAATAAACACAATAGAACAAAGATACAAATTAAATAAACAGTGCTTTTTAGGTTTTTCAGGTAGATTTAACAGTAGTTAGATACAGATTAGGTACAGAAATAATAAAGTAATCATGTAAAATAACACTGCATAGTCTTCACTGTATAAATTAAATATAGATGAATCATTATAAAGTTACAAAAGTTATTCAGTCAAGAGCAGTGAGTTATTTTTTGTAGTGAGTCTGTGAGTTTTATAGTGAGTTTTGTAGTTTGTTGTTTGATTAACATTAAAAACACAGACAGCAGCAGGAATATTTGGCTGCTGTCACTTTAAGACCGAATGCACAGATGACAGTTACACATGCATTGTCTTTCTCGACAGTTTACATTCAATTAAGACGTAATCTTTACTAGGATACTCGCCAAGATGGACATTTTGACATAATTTTGTGTGAAATTGTCCATTCAAGCACAAGAAGATGTGAAAGAGAACTTAATTCAGTATTTGCATGCTGTCTGACGTGGCTTTTTGTGCGTGAGTACCGAATCGAGTTCTCTTCTTGCGCTTGAAAGTCTAAATTGGTCAGACTTAAAAACGTGCGAATGAACAACTTTCATGACGATGCAGCACTGGCCCGATCGGGACAGTCATAGTACCGTCAACTCTTCAGTATCGGGCAGTCCCCTCAAGTGCTGCATTTAGATTTAGCGTGTCAGTTCTCTTTACATGATGTGTTTAAACCTCTCTCTTTCTCTCTTGTTGAGTGTGAGAGAAAGCAACAGAGGGCGCTCTTAGCCAAGCGACGGTGCATAAAGCTCAGTAGGCAGTGAAATTATATCAGCGCTAAACTTATTTTTTGCCTCCAACTCAATCACAGGCGAGTGAAATCGAACAATTTACTAGTCATTGGATAATTAAAGACGTTTTTGTCACCTAGTGTGAAATTTGGTCACATATGCGAGTGATTTACTCACATTGTGGACGGTTGCTTTATTATGAAAGTAAATTTTTCAAAAGGAGATTCTGAAATAAATGGATACATTGACTTTCTAATGCACTGTGCACTGAAATGGCAATTGCAAATGAAATGGAACACTTGACTAAAGTCATAAACATGAAAATGAGCCTTCTGCCAAATATAAGCCTTGGATATTATTGAAGGCAACATTTTATTTATTTGACGCAGGGATATGGTGACACTTAATTTCTTTTCTCTGTGTCTGAGGAATACAGCTTGGCCTGCAGGATGTTTGATGAGTGTTAGCAGTAAAATCAAAGTGGGCAGTTTAATCGCATACAGGGAGCATTTATCTGTCTTGTGCCTTCACGTCCCTACACACAAACTAGTGTCAGCAATGTTCATAATTCATTACTGTACAACTGCCATTTATCCATGTGCAACTTCCATTTGTCTGTCTCCTGGGGTAATTTTGAGCATTGTGTAGCAGAAGCAGCCACAATTTAGCTTTGTTCAAGACACTTTGTCATCTATGCCCCCTCTGAAACATCTTGGATTGCCTAACGTAATATCATATAAATACTTCAGTTTCTGCACATCAGCTAACAAATTAATCAAAATTTCTATTCAGAATGTGTTGGAGACAGTATGTTGGTTTTGTTTTTATGTATTTCACTTTATATACACTACTGTTCAAAAGTTTTGGGTCAGTAAGAATTTAAAAGGTTAGTTCACCCAAAAATGAAAATTCTGTCTTTAATTACTCACCCTCATGTCGTTCCACACCAGTAAGACCTTCGTTCATCTTCAGAACGCAAATTAAGATATTTTTGATAAAATCCAATGGCTCAGCGAGGCCTGCCTAACACTTTCAAATGCTACTAAAGACATATTTAAAACAGTTCATGTGACTACAGTAGTTCAACCTTAATGTTATGAAGTGACAAGAATATTTTTGTGCGCCAAAAAAACAAAATAACGACTTTATTTAACAATATCTAGTGATGGGCGATTTCAAAACACTGCTTCATGAAGCTTTGAAGCTTTATGAATCTTTTGTTTCGAATCAGTGGTTCAGAGCGTGTATCAAACTGCCAAAGTCACGCCCCCCAGTGTTCACCATTGAAATTTCGAAACACTTATGATGTAACAAAGCCTCGTTTACTGAAATCATGTGACTTTGGCAGTTTGATATGCGCTCCGAACCACTGATTTGAAACAAAAGATTAGTAAAGCTTCAAAGCTGGCAATGCAGGCCTCACTGAGCCATCGGATTTTATCATAAATATCTTAATTTGTGTTCTGAAGATGAACGAAGGTCTTATGGTTGTGGAACAACATGAGGGTGAGTAATAAATGACAGAATTTTCATTTTTGGGTGAACTATCCCTTTAAGAAATTAATTATTTTATTCAGTGAGGATACATTACATAGGTCAAAAGACTTTTACATTGATATATAAAGATTTATATTTCAAATAATGTTCTTTTGAACTTTCTGTTCATCAAATAATCCACAGAATTGTGTTCCCACCAATACGACCTTAAACTTTTGAACGGTAGTGTACTTTCTCACATAGACAATCCAGTAATGCAGATTTTTGTTGAATTTATCATGGGTTTCCTCAAGAACTTCATGTCTTTTTAGAATTTAGTTTGCTGACGGGTGCTACACTCTAAAAAATGCTGGGTTAAAAACAACCCAAGTCAGGTTGAAAATGGACAAACCCAGCGGTTGGGTTAAATGTTTGCCCAACGGCAGTTTTATTTAACCCAACTATTGTTTAAAAATGACTATATGTCTGGCTTAAAATGAACCCAAAATAGGTTGGAAATTAAAAATCGGACACATAATTACTAGAGGCAACAATAATAATCAAAAGGTGAACCTTTATTAATAAGCAATTTAATAAATGTTTATTGTTTAATTATTAATCATTAAACCTATTAATAAATGTTAATTTATTAAACATATTAATAAATGTTAATTTCCAACAAACTTTGGGTTCATTTTAAGCAAGCAATACAGTAATTTTTAAACAATAGTTTACTTAAATGAAACTACCCAGCAGGTTAGGCAAACATTTAACCCAACCGCTGGGTTAAATCAACCCAATTGCTTGGGTTGTTTTTAACCCAGCATTTTTTAGAGTGTACATAAGGACGACAATCACCACAATTATGAGAGTTTAAATGATTGATGAATTGGACAACTTGGAAATTCACATTTAGGGTTCTACCAAGTTAAATGTATCATCTAGAACAAAACGTCAGAGTATCTTCAAGTAATATTAACCACATACCTTATTTTATTCATAAATCCAAAAAACCCATCCTAAGGGAATCCATGACTCAAAATGCAAATTCTCCTCTGGGTTTAAGGACTACAACCTGAACAGCTCAATGACCTCCATTCCCCTTGGCCTTCATTATACCTCTGGAATATGGCAGTTCTTGTTGGGTTTGCATGGAAATTTGAAAGGCTTGAGGACCAGGTATATATTAATTTGGACAAACCAGAATAAAATGCACTGAACAAGTATTGCAAAAATATGTACACCTAGATCCCTCTTATAGAAGAGAATCTTGGAGAGAATCTTTACATCTATACTATGTGCACAGAATAGCATAATGAAGATTTAAAGGCACTGGGCGTGTTCCCTCCTAAAATATCACAGGAAATGACTCTCATTCTTTGCGGTATTATCAGGACGTAGTTGCAGAGTGATTTGGACGGATTCACATAAAGCGAGTGGGATGATGGGGAAAGCTATAACTTTAGAGCTGCTGACAGATTCACTCTCTGCATCATGCTTCACTTCCTCATCAGCAGAGAGCCCTTGCGTCACAGGTTCCCCAAAGTGCTGACCCTTCACTTCACCACACCTGCCTTTATTTATAGCCTCCTGTTTCCATTAAAATGTAGGTACATCAGAGAACGTCCACACTAGATTTTCCCTTCATATTTCTCTCTTGTCTGAGATGGAGAGAGTGTTGAATCAGGTCAGACCCATCTGTCATAGTCATAATCACATGAAACATAAATGCTAATGAAGACGTATGTCAGCGCGTGAATGAAGTTTCATTAATGTGATTAAGCGGGAGCGTACACAGACGAACCCTGGTGTTGTGTTTATTTGAACCAGTCATTTATCTTCAAGCCTTGGCTTTGATTCGTGGCTGTTTACAGATATTTCTTTGTTAGTGTTTCCCATGATTTCATCATCAAAAGGGCAACACTTTCTTTGGTGTTTTTTTCTGGCAACAAGAGGCAAAGATATTTTCACGAGTCATTTGATACCTGGATTATGGAAACCATCACCCTTTGAAGTGGCTGTTGTGTGAATGTGTCATTGAAAGCTAACAAGATATTCATGACTGGAAGTGGAAAATGTTTTGTGGCCATAATATCAAAGCTTTTCATGTGCTGCTTTATCATTTTGCCAAAAACCGTTCAGGTTGTACTGTGGTCTTTTTTGATTGCGGATAATACATTTTTAACAGCCTCCAACCTTGTATTACCGATTTTGCCAGCTCTGTTAATAATAGTGTATTTGAATAGCCCATGGAAATTTGTATCGGCCTTGAGAAATCAAATAATTCTTGCCTGACAACTGAGCAATGTTTGTGCTGTATTGCTGCATTGCTTTACACTGACTGTCAGTAACCAAACAGATCTCGCCCACCATAGTATTTATTTTTTCTACTGTGGTAATAAACGAGGGACGAGGTCTGTTTGGTTCTTCCAAATATCGTTCTTTAAAGTATCCCTTTAAAGCTGCTACAGGTGAGTGCATGCAGTGTCTTTTTATTCGGTTAGGTAAGTGCCTCATCCGGGTATTTAAAGGGTTAGTTCACCCAAAAATGCAAATTCTGTCATTAATTACTCACCCTCGTGCCGTTTTACACCCGTAAGACCTTCGTTGATCTTCGGAACACAAATTAAGATATTTTTGTTTAAATCCGATGCCTCCGTGAGGCCTACAAAGGGAGCAATGACATTTCCTCTCTCAAGATCCATAAAGGTACTAAAAACATATTTAAATCAGTTAATGTGAGTACAGTGGTTTAATATTAATATTATAAAGCGACAAGAATATTTTTGTTGCGCCAAAATAAACAAAATAACGAATTATTTAGTGATGGCTGATTTCAAAACACTGCTTCAGGAAGCTTCGGAGCATAATGAATCAGCGTGTCGAATCTGTAGTTCGGAGCGCCAAAGTCACGTGATTTCAGCAGTTTGGCGGTTTGACACGCTACCGAATCATGATTCGACACGCTGATTCATTATGCTCGAATCTTCCTGAAGCAGTGTTTTGAAATCGGCCATCACTAAATAAAGTCGTTATTTTGTTTTTTTTTGGCGCACCAAAAATATTCTCGTCGCTTTATAATATTAATATTGAACCACTGTACTCACATGAACTGATTTAAATATGTTTTTAGTACCTTTATGGATCTTGAGAGAGGAAATGTCATTGCTCCCTATGTAGGCCTCACGGAGCCATTGGATTTAAACAAAAATATCTTAATTCGTGTTCTGAAGATGAACGAAGGTCTTACGGGTCTGGAACGGCATGAGCGTGAGTAATAGATGACAGAATTTTCATTTTTGGGTGAACTAACCCTTTAAAGTGTACTTTTTCCTATTGGAAATTTCATTGTGAACACAATTCTCACACTATTTACACTACAAAACATCATAGTACATAAGTATGCAAATTTGAGCGCACCCATGGTGTGTCTTTTGTATTTATTATCTTTTTGTTTGTTTGTTTTGATAAGTTTTATTTCTCATCATATTCATTTCAGATTGCAAGCTCTGTAGTTACTAAGAATTATTTTTTATTTTATTTTTTTTATTTCATTTTTGTACAGCCTTTATCCATGTTGTCTTTATATTAAAGCATAAATATTTTTTTATTTTAATGTATTTTATTTTATTTTATTTTATTTTATTGCAGCTTTTAGCAATATTGTCTTTATATTAAAACATGAATAATTTATGTAATTATATTATTTTTTTTAATTGAATTATTTTACTTTAATACAGATTTTATGCAACATTATGTCTTTAATAATAATTTGGAGCCTACACAGAGCCTCCTTAGAGCAGCTTGACTATGTAGGCTGAATATCACAAAAATTATTCGGTATCACTATTTTATATATATATATATATATATATACACAAACCAAAAAATATTTAGACACCTTGAACATTTCATTCATTAATACAGTTTATTCACTATGGTAATAAAATATAACAAATTCTCAGAGTTAAATTGTGTCAGATAACACTTGACCAGCAAAACATGGTCAGGTCAAAGTGTCTGAATAATTTTTGGTTCAAAATTTTTATCAATTTCACTGGTAGTCCACTGTATGAAGAATTTTTGTGTATAATATGTCACAGTTTACTTTATTTTGCTATCCTCACTTACTGCTGGATATAAACAACTGGTTGAGGACTCTTTAGTTTTTTTTTTTTTTAAGGAATTTCTTTAATTTTTATATATATATATATATATATATATAAGTAGGCCTTTAGTATCTGTTGCAGAGAGAAGCCGAATCATTAATTCTGCATGGGGAAGGGATATAAAACATCAGGGAGCAGCTCTTTCTGCCTGTATGAAGTCATTAAGGTGCTGAATACCTGTTCCATCTGTCTTCCGTGTGATCTCGAATGCAGAGAGAGATTGAGCAGATACAAATAGAGATAACTAGATTCCTTCTCTAATCTGGAACAGCGGGTGGACAACAGAATGTCCAAATGCGCCTGTTGTTTTCCTCAGGCATTGATCTTCCCCCTAAGAATTTTTCCCGGCTGGAGCTTTAGAAAGAAAGCGTGCTCGTAAACACAGACCCAAATTCAAGCGATTCCCACCAGCTTTCCATCTGCAGATTGCTTGGTGATGTGCTGTTGGTTATGCGGGCCACGCTTCGAGAGCAGTCCGTTGTAATAAAAGTCCTATTGAAAGGCTGTGAAACCCGGGCGAAGCTGACCTCTCACCCAAAGTGATAAATGAAGGCTGGAGCACTCAGCATGCTGGGTGGACGAGCCGTGTCCGCACAGCCTCAGACACCACAGACGAGGCCATCTCTTGTCCTTCATTATATAAGCTCTACATCCAGAGCTCTGCTCTGCATCAGTAAACAGCACACTGAACTGTATTAATCGTGCTACCGGATTCATTATCAGATGCCATTTAATAGTCTAGACGGGGTGAATACATAAAGGACATAAAGGAGAAATGTTTCCTGTTCATTAATGGCTCTGAAATGGAAATGTCGGCATCTCGGAAAACAATATTTATTTACTTGTTTAAAGCATTTTGTTTTTTCTGACTCATGTCTTTATTACAAACCAATGCAAAAAGGGAAAGTATTTCAAGTTTAATTATACCTCAATTAAATAATCTGTACTCTCTGCAGAAACCATCCTTAGTGTAATAATTTCCTGTGTGATGCTCTTTCTTTATGATGAATCATCTGTAGCCGCAGTACATTATTTCGATCATAAGTCCCTCCCTATGGACATTGTCGAATTGCAGCTCTCTCTAACAGTCAGCTAATATTCTGTGCTTTTCTCATTACACATCACAAAAACCTTGTAGAATCAACTATGTGGACATAAAATACTGTGAGTGTAAGTCTGTTTGTTGGCATGATTCTTTTCTTGCTCTTACAAAAAGGTGCCTGGCTCTCTTTTTTCCCCTCTGATAAAAGCTTAATTTGTTGTCCTGAGCACACGGTCAGCTATTTGCAAATGTATGTAATGCACAAAGCGGACTTCATTGTCGTTAGTTACGGCTGAGCTAGACAGTTTGCATTTTTCTGTTAATAAGCCTGCTCAAAGGGATTGGCTGTAATGTGTTATGCAGAAAATATCCAGCCTAACAATGTAAACAATGTTGTGCGTTGCCATTATATATAAAGATTGTTTAGTTAGCCAGTGCTTTAAATAATAGATTTTATTTGAATATCCTGCTATAATGACCCAGTTTCCCAGTGGAAGGTATTTGATTAGGTAGCCAGTGTTGTCCAAAGTGCTGATTTTTCCAGTAGCTATTTATTTGTGCCCTTTTTAGTGCAATCTTTAGAAAATCTAAAAATGAATATCCATTTTTTTCAAACAGTACATTATAATGTGAATACTAAATTCACTTGTAGCATTTTGTTATGCTTATGTTTAGTTCTCAGGACTCTTATTTTGATATGCTGTTCTGTTTCTTTTAGTTCCTGTTTCCCTGCTCTGTTTAGTTTTGGTTTCCTTGGTTTCTGCTCATGTCCCTGTTAGCTTCTATGGTTACTTATTATTATGTTATTTAGTTCCTTTGTTATCTTCTACATATATACTCCTGATAATACACCTCGGACCTCCAGGCCCTTGTCTCCACTCAGCCACGATCTCCTGTGTTTACTATAGTATTCCTCATCCATGCGTGTTGCTCACTACACCAACTCGTTACACATTCAAGACAATCAGTTTTAGTTTTTAGTGTTTTATTTTTAATTTATTTAGCAACTCTCTACAGACACACTGGAGCTTGAGTCACCATTGGCGAGTAAATCTTTTGAAATTGTTTAGACGAAAAGTTTCGAATTTTAATGTACTGGTTATCGACCATAACATGACAGTAATTTTTAGCCAGAAATTTGAAATTGGTGACTCTGGTTTGCAATAATATTAACTCTTTCCCCGACAGCAAGTTGCCAGTCAGCACCAGCATTTTTGATCATTTTCACAAAACTTTCATTGCCCCCAGAATATTTTATTGTATGATTATCTGAACATGCAATATGTAAAAAAACAAAAAAAATAGCAAAAAAGAAATGTCAAAATACTGTTAAAAAATATATATATATTCTAGCTTCATGCATTCTTTTTAATCAACAGTTGAATGTGGGTAAATTTCGTTTAAAAAAGCAACATTTTGAAAATCACGTTTTTGTCAAAGACTACATCCGGATCGGATTCAGAACAGTTATCTAAACATAGATGGAGTAGACCACCACCAAAACTTGCACAGTCCTGTACATCTTCCTGGGTTGTCATTTCATTCGGTAACATTAGGTGGTTTTGATTTATATGGTGTTTAATATTTGATGGTCTCGTTATTTTACATGTGCATATACCAGGGATGGGCAACGACGGTCCAGGAGTACCGCTGTTCTGTTGGAGTTTAGCTCCAATCCTAATAAAAAATAAAAAAAAAACTCCTGAAGACATTGATTAGCTTGTTCAGGTGTGTTTGATTAGGGTTGGAGCTAAACTCTGCAGGACAGTGGCTCTCCAGGACCGACGTTGCCCTTCCCTGGCATAAGCTATGCTTATATTGGTTGTTTCTGCTTCTACTTCGCCTGTGTTTTGAACCAGAGATTCTGTACTCTTTCAGAAGATGCGTAATAGTGTCCCCTACCCTATAACAATGAAAACATGGGTTGCTGTCAATGGCAGGGAAAGAGTTAATGAGATGTTTTTTATAGACTGTACCATGGTAGAATGAGCATTATTTTCTTCCTGTTCTCAGGCCCATCAGATTGGTCGGGGTCATGGGATCATCTGCCGAGGCTGATGGGGATTACATTAGCTGTTCATTAGGCGAGGGCTCTGGCAGCAGCCATGCTGGAAAGTCCTCTAGCGCAGGTGTGAGACTCAGTTGAGCCCTCAACATCTACGGTCTGATTCGCTCTCTGCGCCTCAGCGTGGCCTCCACTCTAATTACGCTCCCTCGCTCTCTTCCTCTTTCATCCCGTCTTTTCCTCAAGCTCCAGCCCCTGTCCCCAGCTCTGCTGATCAGCGCTAAGTAGGCTGGGGCCCACAGGTGCATGCTTGCTCTCTGTGCTACTTTTCCTGCTCTTTCATCTACAGTGGGGGAAACAAAAAGAGACAGTTTGGTGCTCACCACACATCCAGATATGGCTGTTCAGATTTGGACAACAGATACAGCCCCTCGCCTATATAAGAATCTTACCTCTAGCATTGGGTTTGGTCAGGTCTCAGCGCACATTACTGCTGAGTGTGTCTCTTTATCTCTGTACCTTGGCAGGAAGTCAGACCTCCCAGAGTGTGAGAGATAAGACTGCTGGGCTCTCAGAGCAGGGCCTCTCTCTGGCTCCTGACAGCCACTTAGATCATCTCCCTTTCTTACAATGCGTGAACGTGTATGTTTGTGACTGTAACAGCCTCACTTCTTTATAACGCAACTGTTATGCTTCTCATTATGCTTGAGAGGCCCATGAATCACTAAGGCGTACATCCATGTTTTTACAAGCTGCATAAGGCAACATTTCATATCACAGATGGCTCTATTACGCCCAATATCCAAGAGCAAATTTGCCCTTCTTTATCATGATGAATGGCAAAGAGGAGTTTTATCTAGGCAAAGACAGCTGCTGTTTGTTACTTGTCTAAGCTATATATCAGTTTACCTAAATTTTCCTTCAGGGATCAATGCAGTGATCTTAAATTTGAATGGCTCTCTGTGGTATATAGACTTGGTTTGAGCCAATGGATGTTCAGTTACATTTCAGACTTGTACAGCTTCTTGATTCCTCTTAGTCACAGATGAACATTTGGCATTTGGTGTGATTCATCAGTAACAAAACAAGAAAAATAAAATTATATTTTTAGGCTTTTGCAACTTTTTTTTTTTTTTGAGAGAGAGAGACTGTAAATAATGGACTGGCAATTGTAGGCAGATATCATTGACGTGTGTTTGCTAAATATGTATATTTTTTTTGTGAGTTTCGAATCTTATCAAGTTAATTTTGATTTTTAATATTTTTAATTGTGCCCACATAAGTTTCTTTGTAATTAGTTCATTCATCTCCAAAAGTTTGACCTATCCAAGACATTTTCCAGACTGGCTACAACCTTTAAACGTAGGTGGGCATTAGTGCATTGACAAGGAACCGGTGCACAATGGGTCAAAGTCAAACCTGTGCTTTCCGTTTGAGCACCGTAGTTTCTAAATCATATGCTCTAACTGCTAAGCCATGGTGATAACTGTTTACTAAGCTGTTTATTTCAGTCTGTAAATGCAGGTCATTCAGGGAGTCCCTGCGCAGTCCCATTGAATCCTAATGAGCAGAGGAGATTCCATGTTTGCTACATTTGATAACATACCATCGATTTTGGGCCTTTCACCAACAAATAAGAGGTGAGAATAGTCACAAACCATTTTCACAAACCATCCTCTGTATTCCAATCCTGTTGTAAACTTTGCTTTATATCGGAAAGTAATGATTCTCTCCCTGTGGCAAATTGCAGTTAAGAACCAATGATTTAAAAGTGCATTAAGGATTCTCAGGCTGACTCTGCTGATAAACGCTGTCTCAGATGGTTCCTTCTGCTCTTCCCTTACAGACATTTGTCATCCCCGCTGTGCAGGTACCTTCCTCTCCTGCTTAATGATCCCTTTGCAGAAGCGTTTTTCCCTGACACCTATATAGCTGTCAGGATTCAGGGAAAGCACTCCTCCCGGTTCGATCTTCTGAGAATACTCAGAGTAACCAAAAGCATCCGATACATTTTTCTACAGCACAATTGTGAGTGGCGGGGTGCTGTCAGTGAGCTCTTTGTGATGTATTGTGAATGTGAGCAAAGAATGGGTGCTCACTCGTAGGTGTTTGAGAGATTACCGTACATCTTGTCCTCTCAGCATTCTGCTGATCATTGTAGTGACGCTGCTTTTTTTTATCCAGGCTCATCAGACACTGCGGTCTGCATTCAGGATTCTCTGTGGGGAATATGGCAAACCAACACTTCACAATGCCTTCAGTCTTATAGTGCAGTAATGCTAGGCTGGGAATATCCATGCACAAATAATATCAATTCAATATGCTAAAATTTACAAATCTACTTCACTTTCCTGAGCCACACAATATGTAATGTAATAATCTTTTTTGCTGTGCAAATTTGCAGGTCGGCGTTCAGCATAAAGTTTTGATATGATTTAAAAATGCATATGGATATGAAGACATCAGATGCAAAAACCTCTAAGGGGCCGTTCACACAGAACGCGTTTTTCCATTCCAATGCGCTACTTTTCCATTGTTTTTCTATGTAAACGCGCTAAACGGATGTGCAAAACCGTTGCGCTCGCGTCTTGCATCTTTTGCACTTGGTTAGTGCAAAATGTGGGGCTCTAGTTAAAATCAGCTCAACTTTCAAAAAACGCATCACGAGACCTTGCGTTTTTCCCCATGACATTTTTTTTCTTTTAAATGAGCATTTTTATCAGGCTCCTATGTTTATGTTCAATAATTTTGGCAATGAAAAATATATTTGTCAGTTATTGAAATGCCTTATTTTCAAAAATGTCACTTTTAGCCACTTGTTAGCAACCACCTTTTTCAAAGTAAAGCCTTAAAAAAATCCCAAGGGGTATTATTGATGTCATTATTTCAGGTTATTAACCAAAAAACCCACTTCGGGAGCGCTAAAACGCTACCCTGCCTTACCCTATTCTTCTGTGCTAAAAAAGAAAATAAAATATTTTTTTTTCTTTATTCTGAAGTTTAATACACATTTCACAGTTATATTAATAAGGTTTATTGTATTTATTTTTTTTTTTTTTTAAGAAATTAGCTTGAAATGAACACTCACATGTGCTCTTAAAGTGACAGTGCTCTTTAAAAGATCTCTTCAAATAGATTATTACAAAGGAAAATGTTGGGTGCGGACTTTGTTCTATTCATTGTTTGTTGATTGGATGAAGGCAGATCTCAATGCGAATGCTGTCGATTATAAGAAAGGGGCGGGTTTATGTGGACTAAATTATTGAAGCAGTCCAGTATATGTCACCAGAGATAAGTCTGCCGTTTTACCGGAAGTTCGAGTTCGAATTTTCACTTCACGCTTACTTTAAGGGGTTTACTATTAACCATAATGTATCACTAATTATTTAAGTTAGTGCTAGATGATGATCTAGATCTTAAAATTGTGATAAACAATTAAATATCAAATATCATCCAATACTGATAAATGTAAAACCGATAATTGATGCTGTATGCCTGTACTGTACATCAATTGAAGTGAATGAAACACTTCATAAAATCTTTATAAAGATCATTAGAGCTGCTTACTTTTTTACTGTTAAGTTTTGCACATTTTGGTGTTTTCTCTCAACATTGTGGCAGAAGTACAAGTCCTTGACCTATCGACAAACAGTTGGCAAGCAGCTTGTTTGAGTTCAACCTAAGTCTTCATACCTCAGTAACCAATCTGGTCTAAATGGTGGTACATTTCTCACAGATTGGTGGACACCAGCCAAACTCCAATCATGACTTTTACTCACAATATATTGAAACTGCACTGAAATGACTGGTGTGAGTTTGTAATGAGATGATGGCTATAGTGTGAAGAATAATCTTTCCATTCTGACACATTCAGACTCATACTCCTCAACAGAGACCGGCAAACTGAGCTGAAATACGCACCGTAAGAGGCTATAGGTACGAGCTGTACCTTTTCTCTCTCTATGATGTGTGCCGTGAGAAACCTGACGCATTCCTGGGTTGAGACAGATGAAAGTTGGTGTGAGAGATCCAGCTTTCAAAGGGCTCAAAGTGGAACTCGCAGGGCTCTTTGAAAAGCTGTCCATAAAAGGGTGAGAGAAGTCCTGTCTTCTCCAAAAGCAAGTTTGCAGAAGTGGAACACAATGTTAAATTTCATCAAAGCGCTTGGGCTGAAAAGCTTGTACGGCCTGGGGTGTGTTCTTTCCGGTCCAACTTTTGATGGTTTTGTCACCCGCGTGTCTAGACAAACTGGAAAGGAGGGAAAAATAAACCCAACACAATTGATTTTGATGACTTTCTGACCCAGTGGACATTGGGCCAAACTATCACTTTGTCACACTTTGTCAGTGCCACAGTACTAGTGCTGAGTTTGGACTTCTGGATGCAATAAATTCACATTTGTACCAACAGAGTATGTCAAAAGAGTGACTCCAACCATCATTAAACTTTTATACTTTGCTCCCAAAATGTCAAAATGATGGATTGCTGCAGCCCATCCTAAGGGCTCAATTGCAATCAGCCTGCCGTTTTCATGCTGGAGCTTCTGAAATGAATTAAAATCTCAGAATTGACACACTGATCCATATTATTTGCTCTCTAATTGGCTCGTTGTCGACCCATGTTGTTAAACCTTGCATATTTTCAGCTGTCAGCAGGCTTAAGAAGTGTTAATTTTAAGCATGTCAGAGTTGGTGGTTAAGAGTTGTATCTTTATCAAAGAATGTTCTGCAGATATACTGGATATTCATTTATCAAAAGCAGCATTTGTTTGGGAGTTTGTTGTGTAGCTGTGTTTAATCTTAACATCTCACGTTTTGGTCTGTTTTCTTCGATCAGCCAAAGCAATACTGCTTTTATCTATTCTTCTGCTTTTCTACCTACACAGAATGTCTGAAGCTTGGCTGTTTTTCTTTATTTTTAATTAGCTGAATGATAATACCATGAGGCAGTGGAAACGTCTTATATTTATTTCTTATGAGACTGTGAGAGTGTGCTCTTTTTTTCTAACACACAATAAATAGTGAGACATCATTGCTTAAATGAATTGAAATGAGACTGGGTTTTTGCGGCACAAATACAGGCTTTGTGTCTAATGGCACTCCTCCAGACTATCAATATCATCTCTGTTCCAATGCACATGGCCAAGATATCTCATACTTCACAGCTTGCAAACAGAGGATGCCTCACAGACATGAAGTAACATGAATTTCTGTGATGTTCATTTTTGTATATGTGTATACAATGACCATGTTTATCTGTCTGGGTCTTCCGGACCTAGAAGAGAGATAAGGAAGCACAACAACTCACTAACCAAGTGTCAATTTTTGTGTATTTACTTGCACAGTTAGAGGGGTTTTAGTTTAGTTTGGTGTTGTTGGACTTTGAGATTGAGTATATAATTTTATATATAATTGAATTATTATTCAATGAAAGTAAACAGTAAACATTCTTCAAAAATACCAATTTTTAGGCATTTTTATGTTTGTCTACCCTTCTTTTTGGCCAATAATCATCATATTTTAAGAGCCTGTTGCCAGCCATGTAAAATGGGTTTTAAGACCAAGCAAAAGCATCAACAGTCTAACAAACTGGGTAAGCAGTTAAAGGAACACTCCACTTTTTTTGAAAATAGGCTCATTTTCCAACTCCCATAGAGTTAAACAGTTGAGTTTTACCGTTTTCGAATCCATTCAGCCGATCTACATCGTGTAGAAAATCGCAACTTTTCATTTTCCATCGGTCTTAGTACACAATGTAACTACAGAATAGTCAAGTTTTAAATAGGAAAAATATCGAAACTCTTTGGTCATTTTTGAGCGAGATGCTAACGGTCTAATCAGATTCAATGAACTATGCTAAGCTATGCTAAAAGTGGTACCGCCAAACCCGGAGATCGGCTTGATTCGAAAACTCAACTGTTTAACTCTTGGGGAGTTGGAAAATGAGCCTATTTTCAAAAAAAGTGGACTGTTCCTTTTAAAGGGATAGTTCACCCAAAAATGAACATTCTGTCATCATTTATTCACCCTCACACCGTGAGGGTGAATTCCAGTGACGAGCAATTTGTCTGTCCACACTAGACGCGACGCGACAATGAGAAGCGATAAAATCAATCAAAAACCAATCAGCCAATCAGAAAAGAGTGTGGGCGGGCCCTCTTAGCAAGAGCACAGCAGACACAATGAAATGGGCACGTACATAGTAAAATTCATAAATATTACACCATTTAAACATTGTTTAAAGTACATATGGAGTGACTGAAACAATCTTTGTCATGGAATACCCTATAAGACTTTCTTGTTTTTTAGCAATTTAGTTATAAGACTATTGGGCGAACATTACATTGATCTAATTAATGTTCATGAGCCAGTCTGATAAGGTTTATAATTTATCCCTCCACGCTTTTCAGATCATTCTTACGCCCTTGGTTGTAAGAGAATGATTTAACAAGTTAAGATTTGTGCCGGGTTCTGTTGACATTAGAAACAGGCGGCTGAAACAAGTCTTGATTCTTTCTTGTGGAAGCTCAGAAAAGATTCTCTTTGTGTACTCTGACTTTTACTTAATCATCTCTTGACTCATCCCCAGAGAACATGCCCAGTGGCCACTGTTGCTTTACCCAGTTACAGAGGAGGTATAAAGGGGGGCATTGCTCATTAGCCTGAGCACCACTGGCTGTAATTAAATTTAGCCCCAGAACAATGCTCATTCTTCCATGTTGTATTATTTCATCATTTGACTAATCATTAAATAAGCTTAATACAGTATCTGTCGTCTGGAGTTCCACATGAAAGGAGACTGTTGTTCTGGACAGGAATGGGTGGTTTCAGTCTGTGAACTATCTAGAGGCAGCTATATGTGGCACAGATTTTCCTTCTAAAAATTATGCATTTTCACATTTTAAAGGAATAGTTCACCCAAAAATTATTCATGTCTTCGCCCTCATGCTGTTATTTTTTTTTTTTAATGGAATGCAGAAATTGTTGAATCTTGAATTTTAATATATAAATTAATTTTAATCAGAACCACATGCCATGGCACCATATTTTATTTTATTTTATTTATTTTATTTTGATTTTAATGTTGTTGTATAGAAAAGATCTGAAGATTCTTTCATTTTTGTTTAATTTGACATGGCACTGTAATTTTATTATTATTATTATTATTATTATTATTATTTTATTTTAATACCCTTGTATGGAAAAGATCTGATGATTCTTCAACATTTTCTTTTATGTTTCTAAGTACCTGCTTGCTTGGAACATCATGAAGGTGAGTAAATAATGAATCATTTTTATTTTCAGTTCATCCCTTTAATTCCGAAGTGTAAAGATCCTTTGGGTGAAGCAGAATTACTCATGTAAAGTGATTTGGAGCTCAGTCTGAAGCACTTGTGTTTCACATAAGTGGGGTATCAGACCCAAACACCAGTCATGTAGATGAGTTGAGCCATGCAGCTTTGTGAATATCAGAGGCTGACTAATGCTGTGGTTAAATGGTGTGCGGTGTCTGTTAATTCCATTGCCTTAAAGTGCAGTCTCATGAGTAATGATGTCACTGTACCAGCAGCGGCTGGTTTTATGATTGACTCGGAGTGTTTGGAGTACTTGTTCTTTCCATTGCTTCTGCTTTCACAGCACATGGCCAGCACACTTCCTCTGTCTGTTTATTCTGCTGTTATATTCCATGTACATGTGCTGCTTTCATGCTCCACTCACTCCGTTTTAGTTTCTTGTTTTCCCCTGGAGAAACAAATGCCTCCAGTTGTCTGTTGCGTTTTTAGAATTGCAATCTCCAATCTTATCAGTTTAGGAATGGGCGGCCTGAGCGTGACCCAGATTTTTGCCACTGGCCTCCGTAATCATATGAAATGACATACACTATTATAATATACACAGTTCTGTTGGAGTTTCCAATATACTGAATTCATGTATGTCCAAAAGATCACTTATATAAAAAGCAATAGGAGTCCCGGGTGCAGTCACATATTGCAGCTTATTCTGGCCGCGAACTGTACACTTAGACAGGAAGAGAGCTGACATATACATTGACCAGACACAGTTTTTGTTTTTATATGATGTTTGTTTTAGATAGATTGGTATACAGTAAATGAAGCAGTCTATGCATCAAATGGACAGCAAAACCACCAGCTTTTGGCCGTTCTGTGACCAATTATGTCTTTTTAGATTTTTTTTTTTTTTAGTTCCACATTAACGTATAATGAAAACACATTACCTGTTTTGTAAACAAAAATTAATTACGAGCTTTTATATGTTATATGGCCTCCCAGAGGTTAGCATCAGTAAGCAATGTCTTTATAAAAGCCTCTAGCCAGCATTGTTTCTGTGGCATGATTACACTTTTATCCTTTAGAAGCAATTGCTCAGTATTGATTGAGGTGATTTCAATAGAAGAAAGGTGAATTCAGAAACCTCATTTATTCCTTGTGTGATTTACTGTTCTTAAGTGGATGAACATAAATGTTTGTTTCTACAAACAAAGGAAAAACTTGACCCCTGCCAGCTTTCTTATTCTTACCCTCTTGTTTGTTTTTGTCCTTCTGGATCAATTCATACCTTGGGACACATGTAGGATTGTTTAGTACCCCTTTGGCATAAACTGTGTTGCTGTAGAAACAAGAAAACAAAGATTGCATTGACATGCACAACCCTTCCTTCCTTCCTTCCTTCCTTCCTTCAAGAAACATTTATTATTATTATCAATTATTACTTTTTAAAATATGAAGCCTTTGGCAAATACGATCACAGCGATTCAGATCTGCGTTGGTGCTGCTGCTGAGCCAGAGAGAGCAGTTGTCATGTACAGATATGAAACAGCTTCACAAACAGTATCATTATTTCTGCGTTACAATAATTAAAATTATCACAAAAGTACTGGTATAAGAGCTTATAGTTCGGATATGAACACTGATGTCTATGGTGGTGATTAAATAGAGTTAGGGTGCTTTCACACTGGCAGTTTAGCTTAATACAGGGCACGGTTCGCATGAAAAACTGGTAATGCGAAAGCTGTTTCTTTATTTGCAAGCAGCAGAAAGCTGCGTTCATGCAACACGCATACAGTAGACACGTGTCTTTGTGTCACTCTGCTGCGCATAATAGCACCAAATTAATAAAAAAATAAAAAACATATTGAACCGCATTCTGTTTTCTGTCATGCGCCATGCACATTTGTGATTACTTATAATGAACGCAAATGCACCAGATTTCGAATTAAATGAGTGTGAAACCACATCAACACTGCGGGGGGCGCCAAGAACAATCAGATTCAGACTGCAGCAAACATACACAGTGTGAAAGCCCCCTAAAACACATTTTGAAAGTAAAATGACACTTCACATTAAGGGTTAGTTCACCCAAAAATGAAATTTCTGTCATTAATTACTCACCCTCATGTCGTCCTAAACCCTTAAGACCTTCGTTCATCTTCGGAACACAAATTAAGATATTTTTGATTAAATCCAAGGGTTTCTGAACCACACATAGGCAGCAAAGTCATTGCACCTTTTGTGACGCAGGAGCCGGCCAATAATGAGCCGGCTTTCGGACGTAGAACACGGAAGCGCTGAACTGAATTCAATATGCCTATAGTGTGGTTCAGAAATCCTCGGATTTCATCAAAAATACCGTAATTTGTGTTCCGAAGATGAACAAAGGTCTTACAGGTGTGGAACGACATGAGGGTGAGTAATTAATGACAGAAATTTTATTTTGGGTGAACTAACCCTTTTAAGATTCTTTTATATTGTTACACCAGTAGGTGGCAACAAGTGACTGTTAAAAAATGTATTTATCATTGAATCATTAATTCAAGAGATTTGTTCAAAAATTTTGATTCATTCAATCACATTTTAATAAAACAAGTGGAGTGAGTCATTGAATCATTTCTTCAAAATGTATATAATGAGCGAGTACATCGAAGAGTCCATCACTATCAGCGTTTATATTCAGACTATTTTTTAGACCGGGCTGGACACTGCTGCGGAGTGACTCATCATATACATAAACAGAGAGAAGTAGCTCCGGCTACAATGTTCTTCCGCAAGATGCATGCAGTTTTGTTTATTAACCACTATAGAGCACCAAACGTTACATAGTGTACCTTTAAAATAATTCAAATGAACTAAATATTTTTTAAATAGACTGCAGCAATTAACATTTTGTCAGAACATTTAGTAAATTACATGTCATTCTGTTTAATTGTCTATTCATAGTCGTGAGTGAATCGTGATCTCTATTTAAAGAAAAAAAAAAAAGGGATTCTCAATTTATCCAGAATCATGCAGTGCTATTTCATGATATTACTGTTTTTACTGTATTTTGATCAAATAAATGCAGCCTTGGTGAGCATAAGAGACTGCTTACAAAAACAAACAAAAAAATCGGTAACACTTTACATTAAGGTTTAATTTGTTAAAATTAGTTAACTACATTAGTTAACATGAACTAAGAATAAAAAAGACTTTGCCTATTAATCTTAATTTCTAATCTTAATCTGTTAATTTCTACATTTTTATCTGTTAACAGTAGAATGCACTGTTAACTAGCACAAACAGACAATTGTGAGCAATAATGAACAATTGTATTTTTTATTAAATAACAATAACAACAGTTAACAAATGCTGTAATAATAGATTGCTCATAGTTAGTTCATGTCAGTGTATGCATTAACTAATGTTAAACGAGACATTATTGTAAAGTGTTGCCAAAATATCTTACTGACCCCAATATTTTGGAAGGGTAGTGTAGTTGAGATGATACTTGTTTGCTCTGCACAGGTAAATTTGTTTTAACCTCATCCCTGTGTTTATCTCTGATCTTCTCTTAAATGTAGGAGGAGGGTACGTAATGAGATTAGTCTGGACCTTGTTTACCAGTTCTGATTCATATCAGGCCCTGCTGTCTTGACTGAATTACAAACGCAAGTAAGTTTAAACACCCCACTTACTATTAACCCATAAATCCAGAATTACCATCTAACTCATCCAGACTGCATCGGGCTGATTCATGTCTGCGAGGGATGCTGATTTGTGTGTCGAGGTCATCAGTAGGCCAAGGGGCTGCCTGCCGAATTACTTTGAAGCCGCTGTGGTTTGCTCTGTTAATGATCTGTCATTTTAAATGGTCCACGCGTGAGAATTCATCTCACATGCCTCACCAGCAGCAATTCCCTCTGAATCTTCACTGGCTATTTCCATTCACAGCATGGTGAGACCACATTATGCCTCTTAATGACTTGTGTGAGGTCTGGCGCTTTACAATGAAAGCAGAGGTGCATGAGATTAGTTCTCTATTGATTTGGCCTTAAGAAGATAAGACACACTAACATGTTTAAAGAGAGTTTAATCCTAAATAACCAAGGCTCGTCTATTCATAAATAACCATGATGCATTTTTAATGCTCTAAATTGTTTCTCTAAAAGCAGTCATTACCAATTAACCTAGTCTAGACGAACAGGGGGATTTTAAAATTTGAGAGCGGTGCTTTGTTTATAATTGATTAGTGATTCATAAACTGATTCAGACTAAACAAAACACTTCTAAATCACATTATAAACAGACTGACCACACTAACATCTCACATGTTTGATGTGAATGCTGATTATGCAATCGTACAATCACAATTATTTCAGCTGTTGCGGACCGTCTCTTTGAACTAAATGATTTTTCCCCCACAGATATTATATGTGTGAGTGGATTGCTATTTATTATATAACCTTTGATTATTACATATAAAGCCAGCTTGTGATGTTTTCGGTTCAGGGATTACAAATGGCTAAAGGAACAAAAGCAACTGGAATATCTTGCATAACAAAATAGAAGATTTGACAAAAAAATCATTTGTTATTGAAATTTTTTAAAGCTGGTAACCAGTATTTTGTTCTGATAACTCAAATAAATGCTCTTGTTTTGAACTTTATTCATCAAAAAAAATCCTGAAAATTACATATAAACAAACTATTAACTACAACTTTTCCCTCAATAAACTTCTAATTTACTGCTTATTAATAGTAAGTAAGGTAGTTGTTAAATTTAGGTATTGGGTAGGATTACAAATGTGGAATAAGGTCATGCAGAATAAGGCATTAATATGTGCTTAATAAGTACTAATAAATAGGCAATATTCTAGTAATATGCGTGCTAATAAGCAACTAGTTAAGAGACCCTAAAATAAAGTATTACCCTTATTTCTCGCTAAAAAAATACATCAAAATTGGATAAAAGATAAAAACTCTCATCAGTAAGACTTTATAATAAGTATACAGTAATAAATTACTCACAAATCATTTGCAAACTGTTATAGTTAATTCATAGTTTATATATCATAGTCTCTACATTGTTAATATTAACAGCTTATAAATAGTACGTTCTTCATTCACTGTCAATGTAATTTAAGAATTATTGTTGTTTAATTAGCTCATATGTAAAGAATTAGATGTTTTTTATGCTTTGTATCCTAAAAAATCTAACCCTAACTGATGCATTTTATCTTATGAATGTTTGTAGGTATTTACCACACATACATATATTTGCATAGACATTATTGACATTGACAGCATTTCTTTTATTTGTTTGTTTAAAAAGGGATTGTGTTTAGCTATATCTTTGTGTACATGTTTAGTGTCTGTGTGTGTGTGTGCGTGTGCTTAATGTAATTGTAAACATTTTAAGGAACACTTAATATTAATGCAAGTAATGTCCTATAACTTACTTAATGACATTTTCCGTCACCTAATCCAAAGTGAGAATTATTTACTCCTAATAACCATTAACAAATCCTTTACTACTGGTTTAAAATACTGTACATCACTTATATGGTTAATAAGTTGTTAACAAAGCATAAAAACATTATCTAATTCTTCATATATAAGCTAATTAAACAATAATATTTTTGTTAATTACAGTAACAATGTATGAAGAACTCACTACTTGTATATAGCCTATTAATATATTACAATAGACTACAATATATAGACTACAATACATAAACTATGAATTTATTTATAAACTAATAGTTTGGAAATGATTTGTAAGTACTTTATTACTGTATACTTATAAAGTGTTACCCATTCATCTACACACAAACTGACCACTAACCACATCTTTCAGTCAGCATTTTATTTTTTACATACAGTATGTAATGCTGCATTCAAAAAATGACCAGATGAAGGTATCTCAGTAGACAGGATGTGACCTTTGGATTCAGATTTGCCTTGTTGTCTTCCCACCTCCATTTTCTGTCTGCTGAGGCAGCATTTTTCATCTTTCGGACGCAGCCAACATGAACACATCACAAAGGCTGTCATGTCTGTACACACCGTATGAGGCACAAACTGCCAACTTGTTTTTACAGGCTCTGAGATCAGCTTGATTTGTGTGTGAGAGGAATGTAACACGTGGTTAAGTGCAGTGGACCAGTCATTACTTATTTTACAACTTGAATTACATTTTATTTCTTATTGCTTTTCACAGGGCTGTACAGCCTATGAAATCAAGCAAGCTTTTCCATCCCCATAAAACAAATCACTGCCTTCTGCAATCATCTGCTCTCTAACAGCCAGCGCAGAGATAGCCCTTAGCAAGACTTGTTGCGCCATTTAAAGTCGCTTGTGATCCTATACTTTCTGACAGCTAACGACAGACACTTAGTTCAAGAACACATGTGGAGCTAGGCGCTCATGCAGAGCGCTTCACTGGGCTCTGAACGATACAGTCTTTTACTGGCCCTGCGTTTGTCTTTGGCTGTAATTTCTTGTTCGTAAATATATTAATTATGTACGTCTAAATTAAACGGAAGCCTAGCAAGTCTTCAGATCAATTGACTCCCTCAGCAATCACTAATGAATGTGTCTCTACTGACAGACACAAGCTGTATATACCTAATTATTTTATTTGATAATCATTAGTAGTGTTCCTGCTGCTTTATTGGCTGGATTATTTGTTTTACTGCTATTCTGTAAATTACTTTTAAAGCAAAGGCAATAGTGCTATTACCCACTTTTAATTAAGGTCCTCTTTTCATCCGTATGGCCGATTCAGGAAATTTTATGCCTCCAATCTCATTGCACTGAGAATTCAATATGAGTTTATATGGGGCTGAGCAATAAGGAGGGCCCCATGCTCTGCTGTGATATATTGAACATTGCTCTTGCAAATTCAGCTCATGAATACATAACCGAGGTAAAGGTATATAGTCTTGGAAGTATTATTAAGAATTGGCAACTTTTTAAAAAGAGTTTAATATTTTCCGTGATACATCTTTCTTGCTTTGTTAAACAGAAAGAACAGCATTTACTTGAAATAGAAATCTTTTGTAACATTATAAAAGTCTTTACTGTCACTTTTGAAGAATTTAATACATCCTTGGTAAATAAAAGTATTAATTTCTTATACTGGGCTCTCAACACATGTCTGGAGTGTTATATGGT